>NC_057804.1:189523934-189568449 GCF_018294505.1 Triticum aestivum
GACCCCGTGGTGTGGAGGGCTGGATGAACAGTAGACGGTGGAGGGGTGCCCATGGAGGGGTGGTTGAACAGTAGCTGGTGGAGTAGCGCACGGTGGAGGCTGGATGAACAGGAGCCCGTGGAGGCTGGAGGAGGTCGACGGTAGCCCGTGGAGGCTCGAGGAGGTCGACGGTGGAGATGAACAGTATATCGTGGAGTCCCGTTTTGCGGTACGCCACACCCCTCCCGATGAAAAGGACCCCCGTTTCGACCGTAGCGCTCCAACACAAGTCCGTTTCGTCTGTTTTGCGGTACGCCACACCCCTCCCGATCAACAGGACCCCTGTTTCGACCGTAGGAGGTCCGTTTCCTCCGTTTTGCGCTACGCCACACCCCTCCCGATCAACAGGACCCCCGTTTTGACCGTAGGAGGTCTGTTTCCTCCGTTGTGCGGTACGCCAGGCCTCGTTTCCATCGCCTGTTCCATCCAAGCCAGTTGGCTCCCACGCGTTCCGTTGCCTCCTGATGAACATGACGCATTCCGTTGCATCCCCATGAACACGAGCATTTCGTTGCCTCCCGATGAACACGACGCATTCCGCTGCCTCCCAATGAACACGACGCATTCCGCTGCCTCCCCATGAACACAAGCCCTCGCTGTACGTATGCGCGACTAGGCGTTCGAGACCCCGCCCGTATGTACACATATGTGGCCGTATTTTCTTTCTTGCACCCTGGCCGCTGTACGTACATGTACATGGTACGTGCGCGCCTCTACTACGACATGTGCGCGCCTCTACAACGACCAGTATGTACGTACACGTTCGCGACCAGAATGACAATGCTATGTACGCTTCGACCAGGTGGGTCCCGACTGTAAGGCACTTCCTTGCTTGCGAAAATGTAGCTGGTGGGTCCCAGCAGTCACAGGGGCGAATCGTTTTTTTTTGCCCGGACGCACTTCCTTGCGTGCAAAGGTGTAGCTGGTGGGTCCCAGCAGTCAGGGGGGAAACGTTTTTTTTGCAAAATACGGTGGCTCGTCCGGTGGGTCCCCGCTGTTAGGTGGAGGAATAATTATTTTCGCGTAATAAGGAGGCACTTCCTTGCCGCGGCCGTGGACCCAGCTGCCAGCCTCTCCACATACAGTCCACGTCCGATGGAAATCGTTCCTTGACCATGTTGACCATGCCGCGCCGAGAGCACCAGGGCGGTGGACGACGGCGAGGCCTAGGAAGGGGACAACGGGGAGCCGGGGAAGACGCGGCAGTGGAAGCCCGCACCGAGAGGAGTACGAGGGTTCAATGGTTTGGCTGCGGTGTGAGGCTGCTGTCGCTGCAGGGCCTAGCCAGCGGTGGGAATGGTAGGGGGCGGTGAGGCCTCCGCGGCAGCACATCCGTCCACAGGAGGCAGGAGCATGCGGCATGATCGGCGCTGCTTTGGGCGGCTAGAGCAAGAAGACCAGAGGTTGAAGAAGCACTACGGCCGTTGGATGGACATCCTACAGTCACTGGAGCTAGAATCGTCTATATTGACTAAGTTGACAAAGCCCTCCGTCCCCATCAACTTAGTAGGCCCACAAGTCAGCCTCCCACCAAGGTGGGTCCCAGCTACCTGGGGGGTATTCATTTTTGTGCATTATAAGGAGGCACTTCCGGTGGGTCCGAGCTGACAGCAGGGGAACGTTTTTATCACGAAATACGGTGGCCCATCGGGTGGGTCCCAGCAGTCAGGGGCAAATGTTTTTTTTGTGAAATACTGGTGGCCCGTCCGGTGGGTCCCTGCTATCAGGTGGAGGAATAATTATTTTCCGCGTAATAAGGAGGCACTTCCTTGCGGCTGTCGTGGACCCAGATGTCAGCCTCTCCACGTACAGTATTCTTCCGATGGAATTCGGTCATTGACCACATTGACAATGCCGCGCCGAGAGCACCACGGCGGTGGACGACGGCGAGGCCTAGGAAGGGGATGACGCGGAGCCGGGGAAGATGCGGTAGTGGATGCCCACGCGGAGAGGAGTACGAGGGTTCACTGGTTCGGCTGCGGTGTGAGGCTGCCTCGCCGCAGGGCCTGGCCAACGGTGGGAATAGTAGGGGGCGGTGAGGCCTCCACGGTAGCACATCCGGCCACGGGAGGCAGGAGCATGCGGCACAACCGGCGCTGCTTTGGGCGGCTGGAGCAAGAAGACCAGAGGTTGAAGAAGCACTACGGTCGTTGGATGGACATCGTACGGTCACTGGAGCTAGAATCGTTTATACTGACTAAGTTGACAAAGCCCTCCCTCCCCGTCAACTTAGTAGGCCCACAAGTCAGCCTCCCACCAAGGTGGGTCCCAGCTAGGTGTGGGGGTATTCATTTTTTTGTGCGTAATAAGGAGGCACTTCCAGTGGGTCCGAGCTGACAGCAGGGGGAACATTTTTTTCGTGAAATACGGTGGCCCATCGGGTGGGTCCTAGCAGTCAGGGGCAAATGTTTTTTTCACGAAATACTGGTGGCCCGTTTGGTGGGTCCCTGCTGTCAGGTGGAGGAATAGTTATTTTCCGCGTAATAAGGAGGCACTTTCTTGCGGCTGCCGTGGACCCAACTGTCAGCCTCTCCATGTACAGTATTCTTCCGATGGAATTCCGTCATTGACCACATTGACCACGCCGCGCCGAGAGCACCACGGCGGTGGACGACGGCGAGGCCTAGGAAGGGGACGACGCGGAGCCGGGGAAGACGCGCCAGTGGATGCCCACGCGGAGAGGAGTACGAGAGTTTACTGGTTCGGTTGCGCTGCCGTCGCTGCAGAATAACAGGGGGTGTGGGTGTGTGGAGTGGAGGGATGGCCTGGCCAGCGGTGGGAGTAGTATGGGGCGGTGAGGCCTCTGCGGCAGCACAGCCGGCCACGGGAGGCAGGAGCAGGCGGCACGACCGGCGCTGCTTTGGGCGGCTGGAGCAAGAAGACCAGAGGTTGAAGAAGCACTACAGCCGTTGGATGGACATCGTACGGTCAGTCGAGCTAGAATCGTGCATATTGACTAAGTTGACAAAGCCCTTCGTCCCCGTCAACTTAGTAGGCCCACTATACTGGGTCCCAGCTAGCAGGGGGAGTATTCTTTTTTTTGTGCGTAATAAGGAGGCACTTCCTTGCGTGCGAAGATATTGCTGGTGGGTCCGAGCTGTCAGCGGCGGTAATGTTTTTTTCGCGAAATATAGAGGCCCT
Organism: Triticum aestivum; assembly: GCF_018294505.1. Taxonomy (NCBI): domain Eukaryota; kingdom Viridiplantae; phylum Streptophyta; class Magnoliopsida; order Poales; family Poaceae; genus Triticum; species Triticum aestivum. The sequence goes on from NC_057804.1 coordinate 189,527,115, forward strand.
TTCGGTGGGTCCCAGATGTCAGGTGGAGGAATCATTATTTTGCACGTAATAAGGAGGCATTTCCTTGCGTGCGGTCGTGGACCCAGCTGTCAGCCTCTCCATATACAGTCCACTTCTGATGGATGTCGTTCATTGACCACGTTGACCAAGCCGCGCTGAGAGAACCAGGGCAGTGGACGACGGCGAGGCCAAGGAAGGGAACGACAAGGAGCCAGGGAATAATCGACAATTATTTCCCACGCGGAGGAGTATGAGGGTTTACTGGTTCGTGTGCCGTCGCCAGAGAATAACAGCATGTGTGGGACTGAGGGTGAGTAGAGGGATAGCTAGGCCAGCGATGGGAGTACGGTGGGGTGGTGAGGCCTGCGCGGCAGCACAGCCGGCCGCGGGGAGGAGGGAGCAGGCAGTCCCGTCGGCGCTTGTTTGAGCGGCTGGAGCAGGAAGAGCAGAGATTGAAGAAGCACGGCGGTCGTTGGATGGACATCCAACAGTATACAGGCCATCTGTGGAAAGCCTAAAATCTGTGGAAAATAGCATACAACCCATCTGCCATTATTTCAAATAGTTTACAGCCCATTTGCTAATTCTTACGGGTTTTTTTGGAGCCCATATTCTTTTTGTTAGCATTACAGCCCATATTGTGGCCATGGTTAAAAAATTATATGAAATTTTGCATATGTCGGTGCGGTCTGAACTGTTTTTAATCCCGAAATTTTGAGTCACATTCAGACTGATTTTAAAAATAAATGTATATCAATATAAAATCCAATAAATTGTCCATGCATAAAAATCAATGCAATTTAAAATCTCGAAATGAAAAAAAGATATTTGAAACTGATGTGTTTTAAAAATGTACAGCCCATTTCTCATTACTGATAGGCCATTTTCTCGGCCAGTCGAATGAAGCTCTCCTCGTCTAGCCTAACAGGCCTGATAAAGTGACTTACTTGACAAATCAGAAAAAAACTGGGCTAGCCATTTTCAAAAAGAAAAAAAAACTACTGGGATGGTCTGTGGTAAACATAAAAGAAAAGGCTGTCTAGACAGGCCAGAGTGTCCCGCACAGCCCAGTTGACACCCTGCTTCTGTCTCAAAAACATATTAGATAAATGCCACTCCAATTATGGCGATTCATAAAAATGCCACCGCAATTTCCAAACTTTGAAAAATGCCACTGCAATTTTTGAAAACTTTGAAAAACGCCACTGCAGTTTGCAAACTTTGAAAAACGCCACTCCAGACTTCAAAAAATGCCACTAGAAATGGCATGAAATGGCATTTTTCAAAGTTTGGAAATTGTAGTGGCATTTCTCGAAGGCATTTATCAAATTAACCCAAAACAAAAATAACTGGGCGAGCTGCTGGGTCCCTGGTGTCAGCCGCTCGTTGTGCAATTCTCTCGTTTATTGACTACGTTGACAATGGCATGGGACCCAGATGTCAGAAATCCACTAGGAGGAGCCATTTTTTTATTGGCTTGAAATAAGGAGGCACTTGCTTGCGTACTGCCATGACCTTGACGGGTCCCTTCTGTCATCCTCTCCACGTACAATCATCTCCTGATTGTGTACGCTTCAACTTGCTAGGCCCACAAGTCAGCCTCTAAACCCGTGGAGGAGAAATACAACCCATTTAAAAAAATAACAGCCCATTCCATACGTTCAAACGGAAAGTTCAAAATTCAGAGCAAAGTAACAGGTCTGATCCACATATAGAGCACTAAACTTCCACGTTGACAACCATCATAGCCAAGTTAACTATCTACTCCCACTAGACAAGTACTAACTTACTCTTAGCTAACTAGACGATGCCGGCGGTACATGCTAAACGCCGGCACCGGCGTCCTGCGCATTGCCTCGGACTTGCCAGAGGTGCGAACGGGCGCGTTGCTCGCGCGTGTTGGCCCATTCCATGCCGACGTGGTCCATTGAAGCTTCAGCTTCCAAGTAGGACACCCACTTGACGAGCTGGTAGTAAAAATCGGTGTCGCGAACGCGTGCGTGCCCGACAGCCTCCATGGCTATTTGCCGGGCGCCGGCCTCCACGTAGTCGGCCTAGTTGCGGGCGCTCTGCTCGCGACTCAGAGCATCGGTGCACTTCTACTCCATGTCCCGCTGGCGGCGCAAGTCGGCGATACGCTGCTCCTCCGCTAGGCAATCGCGCTCCAACAACTCCTGCTCCTCCGCCATGCGGTTGCGCTCCAACAACTCCTCGATCTGCGCATTGCCATCTAAAGATAGATAGAATGCCTCCTCCCTCCGTCTGTCTTCCGGTGAAAAACCGAACACTAGTTCCGGCGGTGACCGCCTCCGGCGTCGCCTACCGCGGACGGGCGGGGGCATGGCGGACGTGGCGAGCGACGTCGGGCTGGTGGGGGCTTATGAGGATATGGCGAGTTGGGTCACGGTGGCACTAGAGAATGCCGGGAAACAGTACTTATAGGGGGGAGGTAGCGAGACGGTCATCGGAATTCAATGCATAATGGCTTAGCACGCTAGCTTGCCGTGGAAAACTAGGGAAACTGAAATTATGACTGTGTTGTCCCGTCCCGTCTGGGTCACACGCCGGCATGGCGGTCAAACGAGTGCACTCGAATCATCTCCCTCCTTGTAAATAATGATTTCACGGATTTAAAAAGCCCGCAACAATTAAAGCGTATCTTTTTTTGCATCAGTTAGCTGCCTTAATTATGGCTGGCTGCATGCAGGCACTCAGAATTGCTCGCAGGCAGTACGCGAAGTAGCATGCAACGAGTCGCAGCCGAGGGCATGCATGCAGCCACTTAAATCGCTGGAATTAATTAGGCTTAAACTTTTGCATGCCGTTAATTATTTCCATGCCTTGGTCTTGCTGCTTTGCTCACGGGACTAATAAACCCGGACGGAGGGAGTACCTTGGTTGGTGAGAGGTTTGAATTAAGCCCTGCAAACCGGAAAGGAGGTACTAGTACGTGCGTGATCCGCTATTTATTCGTGTAGGATCGAGTAGGTCGTTTCTTGAATTAATCCCTGCAAACCGGAAAGGAGGTAGTACGTGCGTGATACGCTATTTATCCGTGTAGGATCAATAGTGTAGCTTGTCAGTTTCTTCAGAGGTAGGCATTTTTATCCGTGTAGGATCGATAGTGTAGCTTGTCAGTTTCTTCAGAGGTAGGCATTTTTATTCAACAAACTTCCACTTCGCATCTTGCATCGCAAATAAAACTGCCAGGTGCGCATTTGTAGGCTAGCTAGTGATCGATCAGTAACTTGTAAACACTGAGCGAACAAAAATAAGTAACTGTTAATGCATCTCAATGATTCACAGATCATATACAAATATGTAGCTCCAAAAGCAAAGATCAGCCACTTCAGATCTTGCGTCGCAACTAAAACTAACTAGTACGATTCCCATACATAAGTTCAACATGTTAATGCATCTCCATGATTCACAGATCATATACAAATATGTAGCTCCAAAAGCAAAGATCTAGAAAAAACATCTGTTCTTCCTACTAACATGGATGCTTCTCTTGGCCAACATTCAGTACAGACTGAAAGACAAATTTGTTTGTGAAGTCTACAATTCCTCTTGCAAACGTAAGTGGTTTCACCAACAGCTGGAACCATGAGAATGAACCACACATGATGGAGGAACATCCACTGCAATATATTTGGTCTTCTCTCGATCACACTGCGAGACTATTTTCGGAATACAAACTTTAACTTAGGGAAAATGATGCCCATTGTATAATCAGACTAAAGCAATGAAGCACCAAGTGTTGGCCAGTAAATAGTACAGTCCTACTTTTCTGCAGTCCATGAAGTGACTGTCCAATCTTTGTGTCTATTTTCAAATGGCACTGCATGCAGTGACTATACTATTCTCTTGTGCAGTTCAACCAAAATTGCAGACACTTTGTTTGTTTGCCAAATAGCAACGTGCAGACATCTCTGTCTGCACAAATATCAAGCATCTAGTAAACATATACCACACCATGTTCGCAGTGCTGGAAGAGGTGAAATCGATACAACCGAAATTGAGCATCCAATCATTGAATCCTGTCCTGCACCTCCAATGTAGGTCCACCCTGCCAATAAATTCACATGCAAACCACTAGTATTACTATCTAATGACAGTACAAAAAGAGTAGCAAGATAGTAGCAAACCATGTACCTTCGTAATGAACAGCTCATAGTGCCACCAATTGGATATAAAGGTTTGGAAAAAAACGTGCTCCTAATATTGAACCAGTTGGACTTTTTGTGCAGCTCCACTAAAATCGAGCATCCCTGTTTGCATAGATATTGAAAGTGTGATTACTATAAAAGTGGCACTAGTTTAAGCATAGACTCACAAATATAAGCATTCCAATTTCTTAATGGGAAAAGGTAGCAAGACTACTTCTAACCACCTGTTTGAAGGAATAAATAAAGCAACATCGGCTGATGTCAGGAAGGCATACATAGTTTTTTTCTGAAAAACTGAGCCATTCCTGACCTTTCCTCTTCTTTTAAGCAAATTTTGTGGAGTTCTACTAAAATAAAATGCCATCACCGCCTTAACAATTTAGTTACACTGTACAAAAGGAAATGACTTAACATTACATCATGATGTCGGGTATGTAGTAGACATGCATTAGAGACAAACATACAGACCTCCTCCGATAACATAATGAACATTAATTTTAACAAAGGTGTGACTAGCTTTACCGGGATAATTTGAGTGAACTCTACACCCTCTATTCCTAAATATAAGATGTTTTCGCGGTTCAATTTAAAGTACCCAAACGTCTAGTATTTAGAAAAACAGGTAGTAGTTTTCTTGAGCACATATCTGGGAAAGCTTGCCACACTTTATTTATGTCCATACGCTAATGCAACACCATTCGAATACTACAAATATGCACTAATCCATTGGCTAGTGGAACAGTAGAGTAGTTAGTTTATTACAGGGTATAGTACAATGGTTTTACTGAACAGATTTCAATAAACTCTAGCACTAGAAGGTTTCTATACGAATTAACAATACAAAATGTAAAGGTAACAAGTTTCAGCATTGGTATACTAGCTGTGCATGAGCATTAAACAAAATACAAATGTCTGAAGGTAACTAGCATTATTAACTAATGACAGTATAAAAAAATTGCAAACCATGTACCACCAAGGTAAATATCATTTCAAACTCGGGGGGACCTTAAAAATTGCTATCCCAATCTTGATAATCGATCAAACATAAAAACTTGATCTTTCCTCTTGATAATCAAGAGAACAGCCGGAGGAGGAGGTGCCCACTCCTGACCTTTCCTCTTGTCTTCATGATTGTCTGTGCAGTTTACCAAAATAAAATGACATCAGCGCCTTGGCATTTTGGTGACATTGTACAAAAAAAATAACTTATCTCATGAAAGTGAGGTATATAATCTATAAGCATTAACAGTGCAAAAATCTGAAGGTAGTAACAAGTTTCATCGTTGGTATACTGGCTGTGCAACAGCATTAGAATGCCTTAGCTGAAAAATCTTTAATACATCCACAATCAACAGCTAACCCTGAAATGATCCAGTGACATTAAATGGCACTGCTTAAATTTATCTGTGGCATTAGACTGAGAGCGGCATTAGTTAAATGTGGCATCACTTTAGCAGTAGCATTGCTTGACTTGACTGTTGGCATTATACTAACAGCAAAAAAAGTGGCAATAAGAGCATGGGAGGCCCATTCAGACAGTGGGCGCACCAGTACGATGTACCTCCACAGACGCAGAGTGGTGAGGGAGGTATGGTTGCCCAGAGCAACAAATATCCAGGCAGCATATGTGGATTACGTCTCATTTTTGTTCTCTTTAGCCATTTTCCTATGTGAGGACAACAAACCGATCGACCTGGTCATTCTCTATTGCGTTGTCATGCCTTTCTACCCTTCTTCAACCAAGAGACATGAGACTCGTTCCTTAGCTACTGATTTTCCCCTTTTCAACCTAGATGCGGGTTCGATGCCTACTCTCTTGGACAGTACAGTCTCCCTTCCTTTCCTTATTCAACCCAGACATGCATTAGTCTGCATGAAGTAGGGTTTCCTTTAATTGTGCAAATTATGGTTTTCGTCTGCGTGGCCAGCAGAGCAGAGGATAACAAATTGGGAAGATGGTGGAGTGGAAAAAGATCCACATGCAACGACGTGCCAGATGGGGCAATAGAACAAGGGTATGGTTCGAAAAGAGGTAGCATACCTGAGGGTTGGCGGGAAGTGGCTTCGCTCGTGGTCGTCGTCCTCCGCACACACTACGGCAGCGATCCCGCACGAGCGCTAGGTCTGAGAGGACGGCCTTGTCGTCAGTGCATGACCTCGCTCGCCGACGACGAGTGCGTCAACACTGCACATCCTTCTCTTCCCCGGCGGATCTGTGACCACCGGTGAGGAGGGAGAGAGGGCCCATCTTTTTTAGATCTGAAGAGAGGGTGGTAGTGTGAGAAGCAAGTGGGCAGCCCTTGGCAAGAAAGCGCTGAAGCTCCAGCCTATATATCTTCTTTATACTACTAGCACTGGAGGTGGAGTAGTGGTAGAATAGTTTATATTTTCTCTGCATATAGTACCAGTTAGTCGTGCTTCAAAACTGAACGACACTCCATTAAAAAAATAAAGGCCGATAACTAATGCGGCACCTCGGGCCAACACGGCCAGATTGCATTTTGCACGAGAAATTACACACCATGTTTCGTTGACATGTGGTCCCGTTCGACATATCAGTGAGATGACGGCGAGTAGTAGGAGTATTTCCGAACCGACGTGTAGGCCGGGGCGCCCCTTCGTGAACCGTACCAAACTGGCAACCATCCACCGACTCTTCGCCTTTCCCTCTCGATTTGGAACTGCTGTCGCACGCTCTTCTCTCCCTCCTCCATTTTCCTTCAGCCCTTCACCCTTTCTTATGCCATTGTTTGATCGTCTTCTCCATGGAGGGAACAGGATGGAAACGGCCCCGTTATTCTTGCCCCGATCTGAAATATGACATGGTGGAGGAACTCATTGATCGGTGCGACGTCATCACCTCGGCTAGCATGGCAGGTTCGTTCAAGCCCATTCCCGACTCAACTAATAACATCATTACAAGGAACCCAAGAGTCAAGGACCGGTTTGATCTCCCCTATGTTCTTCGCCATGACCCTGATGACTGGCACAGTCACAACGGAGGCCTCGCCCTGTGCAAGTTGATGCCGCTTGATAATGATACGTATGATGTTAAGATGCCATCGCTTGAGGGCAAGGCTTGGGCAGGCGCAAATGGAGATTGGGTTGTTTACATTGGGTCCAGCTGCGAGTGGGAACTTGTGAATGTGTACACTCGTGACCAGGTTCCAGTTCCAAAAAATCGCAGTAGACTGCCCAGAGGTTGAGCACACCGGTATTGTACGCACGTTCAAATACAATCATGGTGACTGTCTTCTACGGAAGATAGTAATTTCTCGAGTCCCCAACTGCTCTTGGAATTACAACAACTATGAAGTTGTTGCTATCTTCGACAAGCTTGTTGTCGTCGTCAGTGGTTTGACTGGATGGATATTGCTCAAAAATCAGTTTCTGTACACGGATGAGTACTGTGATGCAATTCAATACGAGGGCCTTGTGTTTGCTGCCACCACTCGTGGCATTGTTTTTGCATGGCATCCTCGTTGCTTCGGTATGCTTGTCTTCCATCGTAATTATACTTGTTTCATCCACATGCATGCGGGTTAGCAAGGCTGGTCATAGTGGGGAGTAACTTAGACTAGTAACATGCATATGTTACTAGTTTATGTTACTACCTCTATAGTGCATAGTATCTTAGATTAGTATGATAGGTGGTCTCATTTATTGCCATGCATGACACATAGTAGCATCACATTTATTATGTTACGGAATCTACCTATGTTACTATAACCATCTCTCTCTTCCTTAATTGCCTGCCACATAAGCATGTTTGCGAGTCCCAAGTGCATGATACTACTTATGTTACCCCCACTATGGCCAGCCTTACTAATTAACCTCTTCTTGTGTTTCCATGGTCCTGTGAACATTCCACCACCTATACTTGAATATTTTTATAACCAAGGGGGAGATGATGATGGTGATTATCACGAGCATGAGGACGAGCAGCGCCCATATACTATTTGGCGCCTGGCAACTAATTTCGATGGATCACCTCCTCTCGTGTGTATACAGCCCACTGATGATGTTACTGCTAAGGAAGCAGGTGTAGTCTCCCATGGTCGCACTCTCCGGACCTATTCCAACACCCGTTGCATGGTATTCGGTATGGATACTAGTGTGCTAGCGCCAACTCCTTCTCCCTGGTACAGAATTGATAGTCTTGGAGAAAACTCGCTCTTCCTTGGACAAAACTATCCAATGATGGTGAAAGGCGATCCAACTACTGTTGACACAACGTTACTACCATTTATGATAATCAATTGTGTCTATACCTCGGACATTTGGGTGGTTCCCTACCCTGGTACTGATATAGTAGGCCGCTTCAGCCTGGATGATTAGTCCTGTGTTGGTCTCCAGATCGACAATGGATGGCCCATCCCAGAGAATCACTTGTGGTTCAAAGCAAGTGTTTCCAACGATGAGGAATGGTTGAGTTGAAGTTCAGTTCATTGCTTGTTATTTGTTGTGTGGTGAAAACTTTAGTATTTATAATGTATCCTCGTTGTCGATGTGGGTTGATGACCTGTTGTATGTAATAAAATGATATGCCTGTGATAAACTTACTAAATTTATGAATGGCTTTCGAGTTGCTTCTGTGAGTGAGTGGTACGACGAGGCAAAAAAATATTTTCCGAATACATAATTGTACGTGCATTGCAACGGGTTATCGGATGAGGCCAATCAACAATAGTAGTACACTATTTATACTAGCTTCACATGCTTTGTGCGTCATGCGGGTGTTTTTACTGTAGCCATACTGTACTACGTAACCAGCACCTCGAATCCTCGATACTAGTAGTACTATATAGTACTAAGTAGTAGGAGTAGTAGGGTGGCATGGGCCAGAACAAGCATTCATGTCTAGGAGTACAGCACACGCCACCAGCACGACTTCCATCTCACATCATATTTCTTGGAGTCCGTGCTAGAGCAATCTCTTCAACCTCATCATTTCTCTAACTCAGCCATCGCGCGGCGGGCGAGGTGGGGGTTTACCGATAGTTGGTTTCCTTAACTCCGGTCCCACTTGTAAGGCCAACTACAACGCACGACCCCAAACGGACCTCCATTTTTCACGAACTCAAACGATAATTTTGACTAGAAAAGTGAAAGTGCAACTATCCCTAGGTGGTTTTGGTAATTCATAACAACATATAGCTCATTGAGCTAATGCTATTCCAAGACATATATTTCAGGAAAGCTCAATGAATGGCATGGCATGGATGATGAAAGTGGATCCCTCAAAATACTAAGGACAAAGGATTGGCTCAAGCTCAATAGCTCAAGACTCTTCATTTTATATTTTAGTGATCCAAGATCACATTGAGTCTATAGGAAAAGCCAATACTATCAAGGAGGGATGAGGTGTTGCTTAATGAGCCTCTTGCTTCATGTGCTTAGTGATATGCTCCAAAACCCTCAGCTACTTTCTCACATCCACAATTGACCTAAACCCAAAGCCAAAATCGGTCACACCGATTCTTTCTATCCGGCGCCACCGAGTTTGAATGTCATAGCCACTGCCACAAACCCTAGGCAAATCGGTTCTACCGATAGGGATCTCGGTCTCACCGAGATGGGATTGTAATCTCTCTGTTTCCCTTCGTAACGTTTCGGTCAAACCGAAGTGAGCGATCGGTCCCACCTAGATTACAATGTAAACTCTCTGTTTCCCTTTTGTAACATTTCGGTCTCACCGAAAAGAGCAAATCGGTCCCACCGAGTTTACCTGACCAACTCTCTGGAAAGCTTATTACCAAAATCGGTATCATCGAGTTTGTGTAATCGGTCTTATCGAGATTACGTTATGCCCTAACCCTAACCGAATCGATCTCACCTTGCATGTCAGTCCCACCGAAAATCACTAACGGTCACTAGGTTTACTAAATCGGTCCGACCGAGTCTGTTGAATCGGTCCCACCGAGTTTGGTAAATTGTGTCTAACGGTTAGATTTTGTGTGGAGGCTATATATACCCCTCCACCTCCTCTTCATTCGTGGAGAGAGCCATCAGACTAAACCTACACTTCCAACTTACCAATTTTCAGAAAGAACCACCAACTCATGTGTTGAGGCCAAGCTATTCCATTCCTACCATATGAATCTTGATCTCTAGCCTTCCCCAAGTTGCTCTCCACTCAAATCTTCTTTCCACCAGATCCAAATCCTATGAGAGAGAGTTGAGTGTTGGGGAGACTATCATTTGAAGCACAAGAGCAAGGAGTTCATCATCAATGCACCATTTGTTACTTCTTGGAGAGTGATGTCTCCTAGATTGGCTAGGTGTCACTTGGGAGCCTCCGACAAGATTGTGGAGTTGAACCAAGGAGTTTGTAAGGGCAAGGAGATCGCCTACTTTGTGAAGATCTACCGCTAGTGAGGCAAGTCCTTCGTGGGCGACGGCCATGGTGGGATAGAAAAGGTTGCTTCTTCGTGGACCCTTCTTGGGTGGAGCCCGCCGTGGACTCGAGCAACGGTTACCCTTCGTGGGTTGAAGTCTCCATCAACGTGGATGTACGATAGCACCACCTATCGGAACCACGCCAAAAACATCCATGTCTCCAACTGCGTTTGATTCCTCCAAACTCTTCCCTTTACTTTCTTGCAAGTTGCATGCTTTAATTTCCGCTGCCTATATACTCTTTGCATGCTTGCTTGAACTGTGTGATGATTGCTTGACTTGTCATAAGATAGCTAAAATCTGCCAAACTCTAAAATTGGGAAAAGGTTAAGTTTTTAATTGGTCAAGTAGTCTAATCACCCCCCTCTAGACATACTTCAAGGTCCTACAAGTGGTATCAGAGCTTTGGTATCCATTTGCTTTGATTTCCATAGCTTTTGGTGGTCATAGCCTTGGTTTCACAACCTAGGAGAGTATGGCGTCTAGCGAGGGAAATTATCACCGTAGAGGTCCTTACTTTGATGGTACTAATTTTGCTAGTTGGAAGCATAAGATGAAAATGCATATTCTCGGACATAACCCCGCCGTTTGGGCTATTATTTGTATTGGCTTGCAAGGTGAATTCTTTGATGGGAGAGAGCCGAACCGTGAAGCTAATGCGGAAGAATTGAAGATGCTGCAATACAACGCTCAAGCTTGTGATATCATCTTCAACGGATTGTGCCCCGAAGAATTCAACAAAATCAGCCGTCTTGAGAATGCAAAGGAAATTTGGGACACTTTGATTGATATGCACGAAGGTACCAAATCTTTCAAGGAATCCAAGTTGGATGTGCTCCAAAGTCAGCTTGACAAGTTCAAAATGAAGGATGGTGAAGGTGTCGCTGAAATGTACTCTAGGCTTGCTCTTATTACAAATGAGATTGCCAGCTTAGGGAGTGAAGAGATGACCAACAGATTCACCATCAAGAAGATCCTAAGAGCATTGGATTGAAAGTATGATACAGTGTGCACATTGATCCAAATGATGCCAAACTACAAAGATCTCAAGCCAACTGAAGTCATTGGAAGGAATTGTTGCTCATGAGATGTCACTCAAGGATAAGGAGGAACTTCACAACAAGTCAAGTGGTGCTTACAAAGCCTCAAGTGAAGCCCCCACATCATCAAGTGAAAAACAAACCTTCAATGAAGAATTGAGCTTAATGGTGAAGAACTTCAACAAATTCTACAAGAGTAGAAGCAAAGAAAGAAGCTCCAAGTCAAGGTCTTACCATGAAAAAAGATCTTCTAGTCGAGAGCGCAATTGCTACAATTGTGGGAGGCCTCGACACTATTCCAATGAGTGTACGACACCCTACAAAAGAAGAGAAGATTCTCCAAAAAGAAGAAGCAAAAGATAAGAATCACCACCAAGAGAGAGGAGGAGTAGAGATGATCGTTATGAACGAAGATCCTCACGGAGAAGCAAGGATTCGGAAAGGAAGGACAAGTCATCAAGGAGCTACACAAAATGAAGACATCAAGCTCATGTTGGTGAATGGGTTTCCGGCTCCGACTCCGACAAACACTTCGAGAGAAGCTATCACCCCGACTCCGAATATAATCAAGATGAAGGTGTTGCCGGTCTAGCACTTGTGTCAACCAACTCCTACGACATATTTGATTCACCAAATGAAGGAATTGGAAGATGCTTCATGGCCAAAGGTCCAAAGGTATCACATCCTGAGTATGTTGATTTCAATAGTGATGAAGATGACTTGCTTGTGGATGATGATTTACTTGTTGACAACTCTAGTGATGAATACTATGATGAAACGTCAATTAATCATGCTAATCAAGATAAAACGAATGAAAATGATAAGGAGAAGATTGAGCTTCTAACTAAAGAACTAAACACTCTTAAGTTGGCTCATGAAACTATCTTCGAAGATCATCGAGAACTTTTAAGGGCTCATGAGAAGTTACGGTTTGAAAAGTTCTTAAAAGCAATCAATGATGATCTCCGTAAGAAAAGTTCTTCTTATATTGTCAAGCGTTTACTCCTATCTAGTTACATGCCTCAAGTTAAGTCTAGTAACAAGTACAAGAAAGATACTTCCTCTTGTAGTAACAATAATAATGTCAAATCCAATATTGTTGCTTCTAGTAGTTCTCTTGATTCCACTAATGATTCTCTTAGCCAAGTTACACTTGAGCAAGAAAATAGCTTATTGAAGGGAATTATAGAGAAAGGTGTTTACAAGAGCCTTGCTGGAAGTAAGCAATTCGAGGAAATTGTACGCAAGCAAGGAAGACACCGGAAGAATCAAGGTGTTGGTTTTGAACGAAAGTTCAATGCCAATGGAGTTGAGTGGGAAGAAGATCAATACCCCAAGACGAAGTTTGTTCCTCAACAAGAGAAGTATGATCCTACTTCTTTCAAGGGCACAAGCTCAAGATGATCTTCCACCACAAGACCATAAAGTCAAGGACAAGCTTCAAGAGGAGATTGATGCATTTGAAGAAGCACCTAAGGCCTTGGTCAAGTGAATTCCCAAGACTACGTCAAGTTCTAATTCATCAAGTACAACTACAACTCCAAGGATTCCCATCAAGATTATGTGGATCCCGAAGAAGAAGAACTAGAGAGTTCTTGAGGGTGACTCCGCCAACATTCTTCACTCATATTATTATGGCAATGACAAGTGCAATCAACTTCCACATCTTGCACTAGTTCAAGGAGCCACAAACCCTCATGTTGGTAAGGCAAGGAACAAGGTAACCTAATGTTTTCATGGACATCATCTTGTGTGTGCATCACTCTATGTCTATGGATATTCTTGTTTGTTCCTTGTGGGACTAACCCATGTAGGTATGTTGAAAGTGCAACTCACTCCAACGGATTGCTCCAAACGATCTACATCAACATTGAGCATCCACATCTTCAACACCTACATGAAGTCATCATCGACAAAACCCAAGTTTAGTTCATCCCTCTAAAAGGGGATCTCACATCTAGGGGGAGCTTAACTCTAAGACTTGAGTCAAAGCAACTCTAATGGTGTGAACACATCAATGCATTATGTAAAAGTGGTAACCCCACTTGGGCTTAAACGATGAGTATGACCTATGATCAAATGTTTATCATTTGACTCCTAAGTCAATGTACTCATATATAGATGACCTAGTCATCGCCAATTGTTTGATAGATGCTAGAATTGGTTGTGCATGCTTTGCCACATATTTCATTTGCCATCTTATTGTGTGAGCATGTTGGTGCATATTTTACTCATTCAAGGACATCCACTTGTTGTTTTGATTGTTTGGTTCTTCCTTCTTTTGGCCAAGTGGATGGACAAGAATGCCTAAGAACTTTCTCTAGCTATCTATGCTCTTCTCGTCTCAAACTCTATTCATGCTACATCACAAAATTTGATCAAGTCAGATTCGAACCACTCTGTGTGAGGAGCACTCGGAGTCCCCGATTCATCATAGACTTAAACTTCCAAAACTTCTTTGTGATTCTCACTCCGACCGATTCCTCCATTTCGGTCCTACCGAGATCACTAAGTCGATCTAGGTTTTCAATCTCGGTGCAACCGATTTGAACTTTTCGGTCACACTGAGTTGCTGTAACTGAACACAGTTATGCATCTCGGTGCCACCGAGTTGTTCCACTCGGTCACACCGACAGGGTCGGGCTATATATAGTCATGGGCAAATTTTGGAAATTTCTCCGAACCCCTTCGCCCGCGCAATAGCTCGCTCTGCCTCCAAGGTCTCCGGATCGTCTTCTCGTCCCCAGCTGCCTCCTGTCGCTGGTCTCCGTCACCGTCAACGGAATTCAACCCCACCGTTGCCGCCGTAGCGAGTTCATCGCCAAGCTAGGGTATGGACTCGATCACAGTGCTATCCTCGTCCGATTCCTAGCACATTGTGTTCATATTGATTCTTGCCACGATTGAAACACTCCTATCCAGTCAATGCAATTCGTAGATTAGATGAGATTTGAAAATTTAGGGTTAGGTTTCCGCCGAAACCATCTCGGACCCACCGAGTTGAAAAACTCGGTTCCACCGATTTGGCTTATGCCATTGCACTAGTAACTCCCGGTCTGACCGAGAATTGCTAATCAGTGTGACCGATTGTAGGACTTTGTGAAACCCTAGCAGTCTCGGTGCCACCGAACTGTGACTCGGTCCAACCGAGTTCATCAGTTTAGGTTCCAAAACTGCTTCGGTATCACCGAGTTTGAAAATCGTTTGATCCAAAATGCTTTCTGTGGAAAACTAAAACTGAATTTTTGAATCATTCTTTTGCAAAAATCTCTGCATTTTGTGATGCTCATCCACTCCATCTCATCTATAACTCTTCACAGGGTCAGCAGTCAGAGTTTGCAGCATGTCAGACTAGAGTGACAGTCAGAACAGGTTAGAAGGGCAGATGCAAATGAGTGAGGGCACTAGTCCCTTCAGCACTTCAGATGAAGGCAGCAGGAGCACTCCTAGCAACCTACCTAAGGCTGCTACAAGGCAAAGGAAGAAGAGAACTTTAGACTCTGAAGATGAGGATTATAGAGCTGAAGAGGATGAAGCTACTTCCAAGAAAGTAGTACTCAAAAAGGAGTATGGATCAGCAAAGCATACAAAGCCAGGCATGAAGATTAAAAGGCCTGCAGGAAGACAACCAATGTCCAAAGCTAGAGCATCAACTCAACTGCCTGAAAAGCCTGATCCCAAAGAGCCAGCTGCTGAAGGAAAGAAAAGGAAGGAAAGGGTCAAGAAGACCATGGCCAGAGTTGTTGGGCATCCTTCCATGATGGAAGAAGAAGAAGAGCTTGCTGCACCAGCCCCAAAGGCACCAAAGCTTATGGGAGATGCTATTAGATCAGGGGTTGCAACATCTAAGCCCAAGGAAGCACCCAAAGCTGCCCCCAAGGCCAAGTCTGCACCAAAGAGGAATACTAGGAGTATTCCAGTTGCTGAGAAGAACAAGGCCCAGTGCCTGAGGTTGCTGAGGAGGAAGATGAAGAAGGACAAGTTCTGAGAAAGCTCAAGCCCAAGATACCAGACCATAGTGATGCCCATCCTGTAGCTGAGGACATGAACATCAGAAAAGATTCAGGATTGAGGCTATGGAGGATGGCAGATCCATATGCCACAAGGAGAAGAACTGCTGTTGATTACAGGTTCCATACAAAGGAACAACATGACTTCTATGAGACAATCTTGTTGGACAAAAAGCCCATTGTGTGTGATACGGATCAAATCATCGCTGCCCAAAAGCGAGATAAGGGAATATCTAAAATCAAGGAGAACATTGCTAGCGGAGGTGCTAGTTGTTTCTCCACAAATGATCATGGTGTTGTGTACTTTGAGAATCGTCTAGTGGTTCCCAAGAACCAGCGTCTGCGGCAGTTGATCCTTAAGGAGGCTCATGAATCTCCTCTCACCATTCATCCCGGTAGTACTAAGATGTATCAGGACCTACGCCAGAGGTTCTGGTGGACTAGGATGAAGAGAGAAATTGCTCAGTATATTGCCAATTGCGACGTCTGCCGTCGTGTAAAAGCAGAGCATCAACGACCTGCTGGCACCCTTCAACCCTTAGCTATTCCTGAATGGAAATGGGATAAAATTGGTAGGGATTTCATTACCGGTTTTCCCAGGACCAAGAGAGGGAATAATGCTATTTTCGTCGTGGTCGATCGTCTTTCCAAAGTAGCTCATTTCCTACCTGTTCGTGAGAGTATAACCGCTAGTCAGCTGGCAGACTTATACATCTCCCGGATAGTGTCTCTCCATGGTGTTCCTTTGGAAATCAATTCGGATCGAGGAAGTCTTTTCACCTCTCGATTTTGGGAAAGTTTCCAAAATGCTATGGGAACTCGTCTCTCTTTTAGCACCGCTTTCCACCCTCAGTCAAGTGGTCAAGTGGAACGCGTCAATCAGATTCTAGAAGACATGCTTCGAGCCTCCGTTATCTCTTTCGGAATGGACTGGGAGAAGTGCCTTCCATTTGCCGAATTCGCTTACAACAACAGCTATCAATCTAGCTTGGGTAAAGCCCCTTTTGAAGTTCTCTATGGACGACGATGTCGAACACCCCTTAACTGGTCAGAAACCGGGGAAAGACAATTCTTTGGCCCGGATATGATTCAGGAAGCAGAAGAACAAGTTCGTATCGTTCGTGAAAAATTGAAAACAGCCCAATCCCGTCAAAAGAGTCAATATGACCGAAAACATAAGGCTATGACTTTCGAGGTTGACGAGAAGGCTTACCTTCGGGTCACCCCTCTGAAGGGAACCCATCGTTTCGGTATCAAAGGCAAATTGGCTCCTCGTTACATTGGACCTTTTCGCATTCTTGCCAAACGAGGAGAAGTTGCCTACCAATTGGAACTACCTCCGCACCTCTCCAGAGTTCACGATGTCTTCCACGTTTCTCAACTCAGGCGTTGCTTCTCGGATCCTATCCGTGAAGTGGACCACGAAACGCTTGATCTCCAAGATAATCTTACATATCGAGAGTACCCCATTCGTATCCTCGATCAAGCCGAACGTACCACGCGACGTCATAATATCAAGTTTCTCAAGGTTCAATGGTCACACCATTCTGAGGATGAAGCAACTTGGGAAAGGGAGGATCGTCTTCGACTCGAATATCCCGCCTTCTTCTCGGAGGAACCCAAATCTCGGGACGAGATTCTTTTGAGTGGGGGTGAGTTGTCACACCCTAGCTAGTCATGCATTAGAGTGTTGCATCATGTTTACTTTTTCATCAGAAACTTGAAATGGGGATGACAGAACCCCCAGTCCCCTCTGAAACCAACTAGGGTTACTAAAATAATTTTTCAATGAACCTGAAATGCCCTTCTAAAATGTCCATCATTTTAGCCTTGGTTCAGAACCTCTGACAAAAGTGGTGCACATTTTTCTAGGCCATCATAGGGTCTTTGAATTAAATCATAGATATTTGAATTTGGGCATTTAAAATAATATAAAATATTTAAATGCTCAAATATCTCCAAACTAAAATGTTTCATGTTGGAAATAATCCAACTATGGACCAGGAGTAGTTTGGTGAATTTTGGAGTTGCCTAGGTATTTTAATTAATTCAACAAAGTTGCAGATATATTAAATAAAACAGAAAACAGAAAAGAAAGGGGAAAGACTTACCTGTGCGGCCCAGCCAGCTGGCCGGCCCAGCTAGCAGCCGACCCAGCCCAACACTGTAGCTCCCCGTCGTCTTCCTCCCCACGCCCCGAAGCTGCTGCGTGCTCGCGCGCGCGCGGCCGCGCGGCCACCTCCTGCTTGCCGACGCCCTCCTGGCCGCGTGGACGACGTCCGCAGCCCGTCCCGATCCCCCCTGCTCTCGCTCACTCTCCCCCGTTTCTCCCTCGCTCTCTCTCGCTCCCGGCCGAAGCACACCGTCGCCGCCGTTCGCCGTAGCCACTGTCTCCGGCCACCCCTCGCTCCCCCGAGTAGCTCAGAAGCTCCGCCACAACTCCCTCTTCCTCCCCACCGCTCCACGAGTCCCCGGAAGCCCTGCATCGCCGCCACGTCGCCGTTCCCCTCTTCGGGCTCCGACCACCGTCGCCGACGAATTCGCCGTCTCCAGCGCGTCCCCGAGCCCGCTTCGACGCCCACTGCAACCGCGGTGAGCTACGCCACCGTTTCCCCCTCTTCTCCCCCTCGTTCCCTCACCGTAGCTTCATCTCCACCACGGCCGAACCTCCGCCGTCGCCGAGCTCGCCGTCGACGCAGCTCCGGTGACCATTTGGTCACCCCGGCGAGTCCAACGCGTACACAGAACCCAGTAGAGCATCCCTAGCGCCTCACTTTGCTCGACTTCGAGCTCCAGCACCACTCCCGTGCACGACCGAACCCCGGCGGCCGCAGCCGAGCTCACCGCCGTCAACTCCGGCCACCCCGACCCCAACGGACTCCGCCAAGAGCCGCGGGTCGTCCTCAGCTTCACTCCGGTGATCTCCGCGGTCCATTTGGTGGCCGAAACGACCAAAACCACTATCGCCGCCGCACTGTTGGTCGCCGCCGGCCAGAACTCCGGCGAGCTGACGTGGCCTAGTTAATTAGCCACTAAACCACCACCTACAGACGCTGACAAGTGGGCCCAGGGCTTAGTCAAAGCTAACCAGCCCGGGGTCAACGCGGGATTAGCCCCTGTGACACTGACGTGTGGACCCCACACGTCAGGTTTGACCCGAGCCAGCCCCGTTGACCTGCTGATGTCACTGTGATGTCAGGCTGACACAGTAAATGATATTTCTGGATTTAAATTAAATCAGGAAATTCCAGAATATTATTTAAACTTCAAAAATTCATAACTTTTATTCTGTAACTCCAAATTGGACAAATTATATATGAAAAATGATCAGAAAAATCCAATCTATCCATCTGTACTATTTTCATGCATGATCAAACAAGTTAAATTGATGTTTTAATCAGAACAAGGAAAGGCACTTTAAAAGGCCATATTTGAATTTGAAATTTGAATCTTTGATTCAAATTTGCTCAAACACTTCTGGCTTTAGTTGCATTAGCCCAACACACTCATATTGCCATGTTTCAT
Source organism: Triticum aestivum (assembly GCF_018294505.1). NCBI lineage: Eukaryota > Viridiplantae > Streptophyta > Magnoliopsida > Poales > Poaceae > Triticum > Triticum aestivum. Next base: position 189,546,258 of record NC_057804.1, read on the forward strand.
GCATGCATCATATTGTTGCACATTGTTTGGTGATGCCTGTGTATCGTTATCCTTTGCGACAGGATCTGTCCCCGAGGAGTACCGTGATTACCCTAACGAAGAATCGTATCCGTGCAACGAACCATCAGGCAAGCAACCAACCATTTGATCATATTGATACAATCCCATGTTCTCGCTCCTGCTCTCTTTTACTGCATTAAGACAACGCGATTCAAACTGCTGTGTGCTGCGGTAGTTGAACCCATTTCCTCTGCATGACCTGTCATTGCCATAGTAACTAGATGAAACCCACTAGCATGTGTAGGAGTTGATTGAGCCATATGTATGTGTTGTTCCTACCTTGCTATGCCTGCTATGCTTAGAGTTGTGTCAGGTCTGGTTCATCTGGGTGATGGGCTAGAGTGAAATGATTATGTCGGTAATAAGAGTGGTGTGGTGAACACGATTTGGTAAAGGTATCGATGAGAGGCCATGTAGGAGTACATGGTGGGTTGTTTCATTGAAGCCGACCTTAGGCACTGAGATCTGTATGTGTGATTTAAGATACAGCTACTACCATGCATTGGGCCCTGAAATATGACCCCGCTCGACTTCTTATTCACCCTAGCTCTCTGTCCAGGAGTTGCAAGTAGTTTCTGGTGTTTGTAGCCTACTGGAGGCCGTGGACAGCGCTGACCGTAGGGGTGGGCTGTGATGCGGTAGGTACGTGGCCGGGTGTACCGAATACCCGTTAGGTATCTCGGGAACCCTGTTCACATCGTTCGGGGCCGTATGGGAAACCTCGGCCGGACTCCCTGCAGATGGAACCTGAATAGGCGATAAACCTGGACTAGAGGCTTAAGTGTTTAGGTAGGTCGTGGTCTACACCCACGTCGGCTTTCGCTTGAAGTCTGCCGAGCACATGTCGTGTGCAGACGCTAAGTGGTGGAAACATGTATGAAGAAGTACACCCCTGCAGGATTAACATGATCTATTCGAATAGCCGCGTCCGCGGTAAAGGACTACTTGGTTGCCTATACAGTTCATAGACAAGTAAATGGAAACTACTAAAAGCCTCAAGATAAGTGTGAGTGCCGAGGATGGCTCTTCCGTAGGGAGACGGAGGTGGATCCTCGGTAGTGTATTGAAGTGGTGAATAGTGGACTCGTGTGCGCAAAACTGTTTCAAATGGAGTATCGTAGGATAGTCTAGCCAAGAGTCAAAGCTGGCTTGCTGCAATAACTCCACCAACCTTTTGATACTATGCATGTATGTAGGATCTGATGTAAGTCTTGCTGAGTACCTTTGTACTCATGCTGCTATAATCTACATTTTTTACAGAAGACGCTGCAACCCCTTCTGATGGGTTCTATGTAGACGTTGACATCAACGAGTAGGCTAAAGACCCAGGTGGTGACCCCGAGCTTGTGAAGGACCACATAGTATAGCCAGGCTTTCCAAGCCTCTTTTATTTTACTAGTTGTCTGTACTCAGACAAGTTACTTCCGCTGTTGGCTTGTATGATTGTATGACTTGTATGTTGGGTCGTGAGACCCGTACCTTTGTGTGTATGTTATATATGGCTCACTGAGCCTTAAATAAAGTACTTGTGTCGTAGAGTCATGTTGTGATGCTCCGTTGTATTTGCACATATTGAGCATATTGTGTGTATGATTGAAATGCTTGGTATGTGTGGGATCTGACTATCTAGTTGTTTATCTTTAGTAGCCTCTCTTACCGGGAAATGTCTCCTAGTGTTACCGCTGAGCCATGGTAGCTTGCTACTGCTCTGGAACACTTAGGCTGGCCGGCATGTGTCCTTCTTCGTTCCTGTGTCTGTCCCTTCGGGGAAATGTCACGCTTTGAGTACCGGAGTCCTGTTAGCCCGCTACAGCCCGGTTTACCGGAGTCCTGCTAGCCCAGTGCTACAGCCCGGACCCACTTGCTGTTGACCGACACGTTCGAAGCTGGGTCATGGATGCCTGTCCCTGTAAGTCTGTGCCACTTTGGATTTACGACTAGTCATGTCAGCCCGGGCTCTTTATCATATGGATGCTAGCGACACTATCATATACGTGAGCCAAAAGGCGCAAACGGTCCCGGGAAAAAGGTAAGACGACACCCGTGGGGATACCGTGCGTGAGGCCGCAAAGTGATATGAGGTGTTACCAGCTAGATCGATGTGACATCGAGTCGGGGTCCTGACAGCGTTGGCATCAGAGCCGGACTGCCTGTAGGTTCTCCAAGCCAAACTGGTCGATGTTGAGTCTAGAAATTCTTAGTTATATGTAGGGGAATTGTTTGTGGGTTGGAACGTAAGGCTCTTTTTACTCCTTATACCTTGTGACATTCTGATCTGAGTCAGTCCATTCTTCCACCGGGGGTTAAGGAATTAGGATCTGTTCTCTCTATCAGGATCACGTGTTACTAATCAGTAGTACCTTATAAGTTTGATGGATACAAGCCTAGTTCAGTTCTACTACCACATTATGTTGTTAGAATGGATTCAGAACTTGATATGATGATGATTGGGTGTGTACGAAATCTTTTGTCAAATGTCTCAAAAATCCTTTTTGAGCATTTACAGCTGTTATGCTGCCGAAATTTTGCTAGAAATTCTAATGCCTTTGCATTATAATTATGCTTTCAGATGGCCACTCGCGACCTCAATCAAGTGGTTCGCCTGACTCGATGCCTAGATGTACCCGGCCATACTGCTAAGTTGGTCAGGGTAATGACTGAGGCTGGATACCGCTGGTATCTTGAGTACACGGTCGAAGAGCAATTCCGAGACTTTAATCAAAGCCAGTATCTCTGCACTGTCAGGATATTTCCATCTTATCCTGGATCCACTGAGCCTCTTCACTGCTCCTATGGACTCGGGGTTACTATCGAGATGGCTGTGCAGGATGCCGCCTACTCTATGATGACCATTATGCGAGTCAGATCTGGTCTATTTCGGGACTCTGATTTCCGGTATATGCCAGGATCACTTCCGGGAGCACAAGGATATCTCCAGGCTATCTATGCTGACTCCACTCAGGAGGATTCACGGACTCGCACCACGGCTGAGATGCTCGAGGATAAGGACCGTGAAAATCGGGCCTTAAGGTTAGAGCTCTTCAATACCCGTGCTGACCACTGGGCCACTTTGACTCGGTTCGCATCGGCAGTGCAAGCTGGATTCTCAGATATGCGCGATCTCTATCCTGTGAGATCTGCTCTGCCAGACGTGATGGTTTGGCGTGATGTAGGAGGCATCACCCCACCTCGCGGTCCCCGCAGGCCACCGTCTGTTGGTCCAAGACCTCATCCTAGCCCCTATGGTCCACAAGCTCCGCGAGACCGTCTGTTTCCGGATGATCATGTTGAACTTCCAGGCTATGGAGGTGACTTCTACGAGGACTACTACGGATCGGTCTGAGTTAGTAGTAGTATCACTAGTTCGCACTAGCTGTGTCGTCTATCGTCCTGCGTGACTCGTGGGATATGACCTAGTTTGTACTCTTTCCGGAGGTGTAGAAAAATAATGTATAGGAGCTTGAGATGCCTCCGATGAGATGTAATCCTCTTTTCACCGTTTTAGTACTTTGCTTGGTCTTGTACTAAACCTGTATGGTGTGTATGACGATGGAATAAAGAAGCAGTTTCTGTATCTACCATGTCATACGGATGATCATCTTGCATTTCGAGTTATTCCTTACATTCTATATTCTATGTCGGAATTTTATCATTCTGACTAAATCATTGTCTTGTTCACCTAGGATGGTCAACACGCGCGCTAACCCTGCTTCCCAAGAGCAGGCCGAAGGCAGTGAAGCCAGAAATGAACATCTGCCTCAACCTCCTTCACTAGCCGAGGTTATGATGGAAGCTGAGAGAAACAAGCGGGAGACAAACCGGTTGTTGGAGCGTATTGAACAGAACACAGCACACCATCAGAGGGCTAACGTGGTGTCACTCAGTGATTTTATCAAATTGCATCCACCCACGTTCCACCACTCCGTCGAGCCTCTCGACGCTGATGACTAGCTTCGCAGTATCTCTCACAAACTGCGTTCGGCGCTGGTAGCTGAGGCTGACAAGGTCACCTTTGCTGCATATCATCTTGAAGGCCCCGCCAGTCTATGGTGGGAGAATTATGGAGCTATGCGCCCAGCAGGCCATGTCACAACTTGGGCTGAATTCAGCGACGCTTTCCGTGAACATCACATTCCGGAGGGTCTCATGGACCGTAAGCGTGAAGAATTTTGCAATTTCACCCAAGGCCGACTTTCTGTGGATGTCTATAGCAGGGAGTTTGGTAATCTTGCACGATATGCAACCGAGGAAGTTTCTACTGACGCCAAGAAGCAAGCAAGGTTCCGCAAGGGCCTTAGTCCTGAGCTTCGCCGCGACCTTCGTCTGCATGAGTGCACATCTTTTTCGAAACTCGTCAACAAAGCCATCAGTGCTGAAACTGGTCAGACTGACTATGACGCAACACGCAAGCATGGACGTGACACGGGTTCCTCATCCGGTGCTGGTCCTCAGAAGCGCCGCGTGTGGGTACCCAACACCGCCTTGCCACCCAGGTTCACACCGAGGCCATCTTTCCAGGCGCCTCGCCCCGCTCAACAGTCTGCTCCAGCCAAGCCCTATGGGGGTCCAACCAATAATGCTCCTCCACGTACCAGTTCCGTGACTTGTTTCAAGTGTGGGGAATCGGGTCATTATATGCGTGAGTGTCCCCAGACCAACCCCAATCAATCTGCTAAAGCTGTTGGCCGTGGCAAGCCGACAGGAAAGGTGTTTCATGCTAAACCGGTCACCGCTTCACGTGGCCATGTCAACTGTGTCTCTGCCGAAGAAGCTCAAGAAGATCCCAACGTCGTTCTCGGTACGCTTCTTGTTAATTGCCACCCGGCATCTGTTCTTTTCGATACAGGAGCCTCTCATTCCTTTATATCTGAAAATTATGCTCGTTTGCATAACGTTGCATTCTGTGATCTGCCGTCCACTATGGAAATCTCTACCCCTGGGTCTAGATGGCAGACCTCTAGGGTAAGTTATAGGAATGAAATCCAAGTCGATAGACTTGTCTTCCTTGCATCTTTGATAGCCCTTAAATCTTCAGATATTAATATCATTTTGGGTATGGACTGGATGTCAGCTCATCATGCCAAAATTGATTGCTTCTCTAGGACTGTTCAACTCACCCACCCTTCGGGGAAGATAGTCAATGTCTTGACTCGAATAGCCAAGCGACAACTATATTCTCTTAACGCCAACCCTTTGCCAGACCTTGAGGACGTTCCGGTAGTCCGTGACTTCCCGGATGTCTTTCCAGAAGAATTGCCAGGGGTTCCACCTGACAGGGATGTTGAGTTCGTAATAGACCTCATCCCAGGAACCGTTCCGATTGCTAGAAGGCCTTATAAGATGGCACCCCTAGAACTAGCCGAGCTTAAGAAACAACTCGATGAGTCCTTGAAAAAGGGTTTCATCCGCCCCAGTTCATCTCCGTGGGCTTGCCCCGTCCTATTCGTTAAGAAGAAGGATGGTACGGACCGGATGGTTGTAGATTACCGACCTGTCAATTTGGTCACGATCAAGAACAAATATCCACTTCCCAGGATCAACGACCTGTATGATCAGCTCGCTGGATCCTCAGTCTTCTCCAAGATGGATTTGAGGTTGGGCTACCATCAAATCAAAATCAGAAACGGGGACATTCCTAAAACGGCCTTTGTTACTCGTTATGGCCAATACGAGTACACCGTCATGTCCTTCGGTCTAACCAACGCTCCAGCCACTTTTTCTCGGTTAACGAACTCAATCTTCATGGAGTATTTGGATAAATTCGTCGTAGTTTATCTCGATGATATACTCATCTACTCCAAGAACGAGGAAGAACATGCCGAACATCTAAGACTAGTGTTGCAGAAACTTCGTGAGCATCGCCTTTATGCCAAATTTTCAAAATGTGAATTCTGGTTGCCAGAAGTGACCTATCTGGGTCATGTAATATCTGGTAAAGGTATTGCTGTTAACCCTGAGCGAGTTTAAGCCGTCCTTAATTGGACTCCACCTGAATCGGTCAAGCAAGTTCGGAGTTTTCTAGGCTTAGCGAGCTATTGTCGTCGCTTTGTCGAGAACTTCTCCAAAGTTGCTAAACCCCTAACCGAACTCCTCAAGAAAGATAAGAAGTTCGAATGGACTCCACAATGTGAGCACAGTTTTCAGGAACTGAAAAGACGCCTGACTTCTGCTCCTGTGCTGGTACCGCCAGACTTCTCCAAGGACTTTATTATCTACTGCGACGCCTCGCGACAAGGACTAGGTTGCATCCTTATGCAAGATCGACACGTAATTGCTTACGCTTCACGGCAATTGCACCCACATGAGGAGAATTATCCTACTCATGATCTAGAACTTGCAGCCGTAGTCTATGCACTTAAGACCTGGCGACATTACCTCCTCGGTAATCGTTGCGAAATATTCACTGATCACCAAAGTCTGAAGTACATTTTCACCCAACCGGATTTGAATCTCAGGCAGAGACGTTGGGTTGAATTGATCACAGACTTCGACTTAGGAATAACCTATACCCCAGGGAAAGCCAACGTCATGGTTGATGCGCTAAGCCGTAAATCTTATTGTAACAATCTGATGTTACAACAAAGTCAACCGCTTCTCCATGAGGAATTTCGGAAGCTTAACCTTCACATTGTACCTCAAGGTTTTCTTTCCACCTTGGTGGCAAAACCTACTCTTACGGATCAAATCATCGCTGCCCAAAAGCGAGATAAGGGAATATCTAAAATCAAGGAGAACATTGCTAGCGGAGGTGCTAGTTGTTTCTCCACAAATGATCATGGTGTTGTGTACTTTGAGAATCGTCTAGTGGTTCCCAAGAACCAGCGTCTGCGGCAGTTGATCCTTAAGGAGGCTCATGAATCTCCTCTCACCATTCATCCCGGTAGTACTAAGATGTATCAGGACCTACGCCAGAGGTTCTGGTGGACTAGGATGAAGAGAGAAATTGCTCAGTATATTGCCAATTGCGACGTCTGCCGTCGTGTAAAAGCAGAGCATCAACGACCTGCTGGCACCCTTCAACCCTTAGCTATTCCTGAATGGAAATGGGATAAAATTGGTAGGGATTTCATTACCGGTTTTCCCAGGACCAAGAGAGGGAATAATGCTATTTTCGTCGTGGTCGATCGTCTTTCCAAAGTAGCTCATTTCCTACCTGTTCGTGAGAGTATAACCGCTAGTCAGCTGGCAGACTTATACATCTCCCGGATAGTGTCTCTCCATGGTGTTCCTTTGGAAATCAATTCGGATCGAGGAAGTCTTTTCACCTCTCGATTTTGGGAAAGTTTCCAAAATGCTATGGGAACTCGTCTCTCTTTTAGCACCGCTTTCCACCCTCAGTCAAGTGGTCAAGTGGAACGCGTCAATCAGATTCTAGAAGACATGCTTCGAGCCTCCGTTATCTCTTTCGGAATGGACTGGGAGAAGTGCCTTCCATTTGCCGAATTCGCTTACAACAACAGCTATCAATCTAGCTTGGGTAAAGCCCCTTTTGAAGTTCTCTATGGACGACGATGTCGAACACCCCTTAACTGGTCAGAAACCGGGGAAAGACAATTCTTTGGCCCGGATATGATTCAGGAAGCAGAAGAACAAGTTCGTATCGTTCGTGAAAAATTGAAAACAGCCCAATCCCGTCAAAAGAGTCAATATGACCGAAAACATAAGGCTATGACTTTCGAGGTTGACGAGAAGGCTTACCTTCGGGTCACCCCTCTGAAGGGAACCCATCGTTTCGGTATCAAAGGCAAATTGGCTCCTCGTTACATTGGACCTTTTCGCATTCTTGCCAAACGAGGAGAAGTTGCCTACCAATTGGAACTACCTCCGCACCTCTCCAGAGTTCACGATGTCTTCCACGTTTCTCAACTCAGGCGTTGCTTCTCGGATCCTATCCGTGAAGTGGACCACGAAACGCTTGATCTCCAAGATAATCTTACATATCGAGAGTACCCCATTCGTATCCTCGATCAAGCCGAACGTACCACGCGACGTCATAATATCAAGTTTCTCAAGGTTCAATGGTCACACCATTCTGAGGATGAAGCAACTTGGGAAAGGGAGGATCGTCTTCGACTCGAATATCCCGCCTTCTTCTCGGAGGAACCCAAATCTCGGGACGAGATTCTTTTGAGTGGGGGTGAGTTGTCACACCCTAGCTAGTCATGCATTAGAGTGTTGCATCATGTTTACTTTTTCATCAGAAACTTGAAATGGGGATGACAGAACCCCCAGTCCCCTCTGAAACCAACTAGGGTTACTAAAATAATTTTTCAATGAACCTGAAATGCCCTTCTAAAATGTCCATCATTTTAGCCTTGGTTCAGAACCTCTGACAAAAGTGGTGCACATTTTTCTAGGCCATCATAGGGTCTTTGAATTAAATCATAGATATTTGAATTTGGGCATTTAAAATAATATAAAATATTTAAATGCTCAAATATCTCCAAACTAAAATGTTTCATGTTGGAAATAATCCAACTATGGACCAGGAGTAGTTTGGTGAATTTTGGAGTTGCCTAGGTATTTTAATTAATTCAACAAAGTTGCAGATATATTAAATAAAACAGAAAACAGAAAAGAAAGGGGAAAGACTTACCTGTGCGGCCCAGCCAGCTGGCCGGCCCAGCTAGCAGCCGACCCAGCCCAACACTGTAGCTCCCCGTCGTCTTCCTCCCCACGCCCCGAAGCTGCTGCGTGCTCGCGCGCGCGCGGCCGCGCGGCCACCTCCTGCTTGCCGACGCCCTCCTGGCCGCGTGGACGACGTCCGCAGCCCGTCCCGATCCCCCCTGCTCTCGCTCACTCTCCCCCGTTTCTCCCTCGCTCTCTCTCGCTCCCGGCCGAAGCACACCGTCGCCGCCGTTCGCCGTAGCCACTGTCTCCGGCCACCCCTCGCTCCCCCGAGTAGCTCAGAAGCTCCGCCACAACTCCCTCTTCCTCCCCACCGCTCCACGAGTCCCCGGAAGCCCTGCATCGCCGCCACGTCGCCGTTCCCCTCTTCGGGCTCCGACCACCGTCGCCGACGAATTCGCCGTCTCCAGCGCGTCCCCGAGCCCGCTTCGACGCCCACTGCAACCGCGGTGAGCTACGCCACCGTTTCCCCCTCTTCTCCCCCTCGTTCCCTCACCGTAGCTTCATCTCCACCACGGCCGAACCTCCGCCGTCGCCGAGCTCGCCGTCGACGCAGCTCCGGTGACCATTTGGTCACCCCGGCGAGTCCAACGCGTTCACAGAACCCAGTAGAGCATCCCTAGCGCCTCACTTTGCTCGACTTCGAGCTCCAGCACCACTCCCGTGCACGACCGAACCCCGGCGGCCGCAGCCGAGCTCACCGCCGTCAACTCCGGCCACCCCGATCCCAACGGACTCCGCCAAGAGCCGCGGGTCGTCCTCAGCTTCACTCCGGTGGTCGCCGCGTTCCATTTGGTGGCCGAAACGACCAAAACCACTATCGCCGCCGCACTATTGGTCGCCGCCGGCCAGAACTCCGGCGAGCTGACGTGGCCTAGTTGATTAACCACTAATCCACCACCTACTGACGCTGACAAGTGGACCCCAGGGCTTAGTCAAAGCTAACCAGCCCGGGGTCAACGCGGGATTAGCCCCTGTGACACTGACGTGTGGACCCCACACGTCAGGTTTGACCCGAGCCAGCCCTGTTGACCTGCTGATGTCACTGTGACGTCAGGCTGACGCAGTAAATGATATTTCTGGATTAAATTAAATCAGGAAAATTCCAGAATATTAATTAAACTTCAAAAATTCATAACTTTTATTCTGTAACTCCAAATTGGACAAATTATATATGAAAAATGATCAGAAAAATCCAATCTATCCATCTGTACTATTTTCATGCATGATCAAACAAGTTAAATTGATGTTTTAATCAGAATAAGAAAAGGCACTTTAAAAGGCCATATTTGAATTTGAAATTTGAATCTTTGATTCAAATTTGCTCAAACACTTCTGGCTTTAGTTGCATTAGCCCAACACACTCATATTGCCATGTTTCATGCATGCATCATATTGTTGCACATTGTTTGGTGATGCCTGTGTATCGTTATCCTTTGCGACAGGATCTGTCCCCGAGGAGTACCGTGATTACCCTAACGAAGAATCGTATCCGTGCAACGAACCATCAGGCAAGCAACCAACCATTTGATCATATCGATACAATCCCATGTTCTCGCTCCTGCTCTCTTTTACTGCATTAAGACAACGCGATTCAAACTGCTGTGTGCTGCGATAGTTGAACCCATTTCCTCTGCATGACCTGTCATTGCCACAGTAACTAGATGAAACCCACTAGCATGTGTAGGAGTTGATTGAGCCATATGTATGTGTTGTTCCTACCTTGCTATGCCTGCTATGCTTAGAGTTGTGTCAGGTCTGGTTCATCTGGGTGATGGGCTAGAGTGAAATGATTATGTCGGTAATAAGAGTGGTGTGGTGAACACGATTTGGTAAAGGTATCGATGAGAGGCCATGTAGGAGTACATGGTGGGTTGTTTCATTGAAGCCGACCTTAGGCACTGAGATCTGTATGTGTGATTTAAGATACAGCTACTACCATGCATTGGGCCCTGAAATATGACCCCGCTCGACTTCTTATTCACCCTAGCTCTTTGTCCAGGAGTTGCAAGTAGTTTCTGGTGTTTGTAGCCTACTGGAGGCCGTGGACAGCGCTGACCGTAGGGGTGGGCTGTGATGCGGTAGGTACGTGGCCGGGTGTACCGAATACCCGTTAGGTATCTCGGGAACCCTGTTCACATCGTTCGGGGCCGTATGGGAAACCTCGGCCGGACTCCCTGCGGATGGAACCTGAATAGGCGATAAACCTGGACTAGAGGCTTAAGTGTTTAGGTAGGTCGTGGTCTACACCCACGTCGGCTTTCGCTTGAAGTCTGCCGAGCACATGTCGTGTGCAGACGCTAAGTGGTGGAAACATGTATGAAGAAGTACACCCCTGCAGGGTTAACATGATCTATTCGAATAGCCGCGTCCGCGGTAAAGGACTACTTGGTTGCCTATACAGTTCATAGACAAGTAAATGGAAACTACTAAAAGCCTCAAGATAAGTGTGAGTGCCGAGGATGGCTCTTCCGTAGGGAGACGGAGGTGGATCCTCGGTAGTGTATTGAAGTGGTGAATAGTGGACTCGTGTGCGCAAAACTGTTTCAAATGGAGTATCGTAGGATAGTCTAGCCAAGAGTCAAAGCTGGCTTGCTGCAATAACTCCACCAACCTTTTGATACTATGCATGTATGTAGGATCTGATGTAAGTCTTGCTGAGTACCTTTGTACTCATGCTGCTATAATCTACATTTTTTACAGAAGACGCTGCAACCCCTTCTGATGGGTTCTATGTAGACGTTGACATCAACGAGTAGGCTAAAGACCCAGGTGGTGACCCCGAGCTTGTGAAGGACCACATAGTATAGCCAGGCTTTCCAAGCCTCTTTTATTTTACTAGTTGTCTGTACTCAGACAAGTTACTTCCGCTGTTGGCTTGTATGATTGTATGACTTGTATGTTGGGTCGTGAGACCCGTACCTTTGTGTGTATGTTATATATGGCTCACTGAGCCTTAAATAAAGTACTTGTGTCGTAGAGTCATGTTGTGATGCTCCGTTGTATTTGCACATATTGAGCATATTGTGTGTATGATTGAAATGCTTGGTATGTGTGGGATCTGACTATCTAGTTGTTTATCTTTAGTAGCCTCTCTTACCGGGAAATGTCTCCTAGTGTTACCGCTGAGCCATGGTAGCTTGCTACTGCTCTGGAACACTTAGGCTGGCCGGCATGTGTCCTTCTTCGTTCCTGTGTCTGTCCCTTCGGGGAAATGTCACGCTTTGAGTACCGGAGTCCTGTTAGCCCGCTACAGCCCGGTTTACCGGAGTCCTGCTAGCCCAGTGCTACAGCCCGGACCCACTTGCTGTTGACCGACACGTTCGAAGCTGGGTCATGGATGCCTGTCCCTGTAAGTCTGTGCCACTTTGGATTTACGACTAGTCATGTCAGCCCGGGCTCTTTATCATATGGATGCTAGCGACACTATCATATACGTGAGCCAAAAGGCGCAAACGGTCCCGGGAAAAAGGTAAGACGACACCCGTGGGGATACCGTGCGTGAGGCCGCAAAGTGATATGAGGTGTTACCAGCTAGATCGATGTGACATCGAGTCGGGGTCCTGACAGCGTTGGCATCAGAGCCGGACTGCCTGTAGGTTCTCCAAGCCAAACTGGTCGATGTTGAGTCTAGAAATTCTTAGTTATATGTAGGGGAATTGTTTGTGGGTTGGAACGTAAGGCTCTTTTTACTCCTTATACCTTGTGACATTCTGATCTGAGTCAGTCCATTCTTCCACCGGGGGTTAAGGAATTAGGATCTGTTCTCTCTATCAGGATCACGTGTTACTAATCAGTAGTACCTTATAAGTTTGATGGATACAAGCCTAGTTCAGTTCTACTACCACATTATGTTGTTAGAATGGATTCAGAACTTGATATGATGATGATTGGGTGTGTACGAAATCTAACCGAATCGGTCTCACCGAGTTGCATGTCAGTCCCACCGAAAATCAGTAATGGTCACTAGGTTTACTAAATCGGTCCGACCGAGTCTGTTGAATCGGTCCCACCGAGTTTGGTAAATTGTGTGTAACAGTTAGATTTTGTGTGGAGGCTATATATACCCCTCCACCTCCTCTTCATTCGTGGAGAGAGCCATCAGACTAAACCTACACTTCCAACTTACCATTTCTGAGAAAGAACCACCTACTCATGTGTTGAGACCAAGATATTCCATTCCTACCATATGAATCTTGATCTCTAGCCTTCCCCAAGTTGCTTTCCACTCAAATCTTCTTTCCACCAGATCCAAATCCTAGGAGAGAGAATTGAGTGTTGGGGAGACTATCATTTGAAGCACAAGAGCAAGGAGTTCATCATCAACGCACCATTTGTTACTTCTTGGAGAGTGGTGTCTCCTAGATGGGCTAGGTGTCACTTGGGAGCCTCCGACAAGATTGTGGAGTTGAACCAAGTAGTTTGTAAGGGCAAGGAGATCGCCTACTTCGTGAAGATCTACCGCTAGTGAGGCAAGTCCTTCGTGGGCGACGGCCATGGTGGGATAGACAAGGATGCTTCTTCATGGACCCTTCTTGGGTGGAGCCGTCCATGGACTCGCGCAACCGTTACCCTTCATGGGTTGAAGTCTCCATCAACATGGATGTACGATAGCACCACCTATCGGAACCACGCCAAAAACATCCGTGTCTCCAACTGCGTTTGATTCCTCCAAACTCTTCCCTTTACTTTCTTGCAAGTTGCATGCTTTAATTTCCGCTGCCTATATACTCTTTGCATGCTTGCTTGAACTGTGTGATGATTGCTTGACTTGTCCTAAGATAGCTAAAATCTGCCAAACTCTAAAATTGGGAAAAGGTTAAGTTTTTAATTGTTCAAGTAGTCTAATCACCCCCTCTATACATACTTCAAGGTCCTACAAAAAGCAAGACCAAAGAAAACAAGAAACACAAGAATACATTTTACTACTCCTGTAAGTTGGATTAGTGCCTTCTCGATGCATTCATTGTTGATCTGCGGAGGCTCGATCTTGCGTGCTTCTTTCTTCTTTGAGCGTAAAGAAGTAGACGTTGCTTCCTTGCATCTAGTCTCATGTCTAGCCTCTATTCTAGTACTTCCTCCGGTCCGTTTTTCTCTGCGTCTAAGCAGCAACACGCATACCAAGTAGGAGTATCAACAAGTGCACGAATCTCATCTATAGCCTCTGCGCTAGCTAAAAGTGATAGATCTACTAAATTGCGCTCTATCAATATATGGATGTACTCTTCTTCCCAATACAAAAACTTGCATCCATTCTACTCCCTCCGTTGCACAATACATGCCTTCTATTTGTCAAAATATATATGTATCTAGACATGTTTTAGTATATAGGCACATCCATTTTTGGACAAATGGAAGTCAAGTATTTTGGAACGGAGGGAGTACACAATAAAATTTTTAAGTTAGCACAACTAGTCTAATCTGAGAGCACAACCAAAGATTTGGTCTGGTTCTTCCTCCGTTTGCCGACACGTGGGACATCCAACATCCAGGTCGTGTCATGAAAGAAAATAGAGTGGTAGTTGATAAGTTGAAGCCACGAGATGTGCATCTTGGGTTAAACTGTAAATAGAATCTTACTACTCGTGAGTAACTCCAAAAGTGGCCACCAAAGATCTTTCTTGGATTTGATTTTCATCACCAGCATGTCGAGGTGAAAGATGTGCAGGTTCAGTGGGTCCTCTTGTGTTTTCACTGACATGTGGGGCCGCATGTGAGCAAATAGACAATGGGCTCCGCGCGTCCGCTGGCTGGCTGAGAAGAGAGATAGAGGAGTGCTGAGCATGGACTGCAGGAAATTTGTTCTACATACTGTACCTCGATATAGGCTCGATATAGTGGGGTGGCATGGGACATAACTAGCATTCACGTCTAGCAGTACGACACACGCCACCCACACGAGTCCCATCCGACACCAATTTTCTTGGAGTCCGTGCTACAGCCATCTCTTCTTCCTCCTATTTTCTCAGCCATCGCGCGGTGGGCGGGGTGGGGGTTTGCCGATAGTCGGTTTGCTCAACTACGGTCCCACTTGTAAGTGAAAATGCAACACCGCACGCATTCCCGCTTGAGCGGCGTGCCGGACCAACCATGTGGGGGTGCGACGCGAACATGGTAGGCTTTTCCTTTTGAACTCGTAACTTGTAAAATTTGGTTCTGCTGCATGGCGCGATCGATAGATAGAAAATAACGATTTTGCCTAGAGTAACGAGAAGTTTGGTTCTGGCGCCGTTCATGCATGGAGTACGTATGAAAATTATGAAGTTGATGCGAAAGGTAAGATAATTACTGTAGTATCATATACTACTACATGGATTTGACGGAAAGATAAAAATACATACGGATCCATCAACGACATCCTCACGCCCTAGTGCACCGGGTCACCAACTGACGTGTGAGGAGCAGCGGTGTTGGCGGCGAGCTGAACGTGCTTCTGAACAGTGTCGTCCAAGGTTGCCCTGTGGTCCAAGAAGACAGCGTCCTATTGTCCTCCTCTTGCATGCGCGTAGACGTGGGTGATTATGTCCATGGTGTCTTGCTACGCCAGGAGCTGCGCGACGCGTGCAACCTCAAGGTGGACATTCTCCGGCGCGACGGCGAGCAGTTGGAGGGAAACTAGTGCGTCGAAAAGGTTGTCACCATAGTGGCCGTTGAGGGTGGCGGGCATCATAGAGCCTGGGCGCGTCGGCTGAAGGCTTACGTCAAAGTCGTCCACGAGCTTCTTGACGACGGTGAACTTGTTGAGGAAACTGACGAGGACCTCGTCGAACAAGGAGACGAAGCTGTCGTCCAAGTGGCCCCTCGCCCTGCCGGCCTCAAGCAATACTACTTGGAGACGTTCCTCGTTGTCGGGCCGCAGGTCGGCGTCGTGTACCATCTGGCACAGCCGGCTGATGCTCGCGCTCATCGCCTCCATGGGTCTAGCTTAGCTTGTACTACTTCCGTCTTGGTTTATTGGTCCCCATTGTAATCCATGTCAAATTTTGACCACAGATTTAACTAACAAAATGTTTAGGCATGTTACTAAAAATTATATCACTGAAAAACTATGTTCAAATACGAATCCAAAAATATAATTTTTGTTGACATGCATCAACATTTTGTTAGTTAAATGTTTGGTCAAAATTTAGCACAAATTACAAAGGAGACTAATAAACCAGGACAGAGGTAGTAGTAGTCAACTGATCTTGCGATTCGAGGTATCACTCTTGCCCTTGGTTAGCGTGCGTAGGTGCGTAGGATTTCATACTACTCCTCGGCCCTCTACTGCACCTGCCTTTGGCTGTATGATAGGTGGGCCAGCTACCCCCTGGGCCCACATGTCATTCACCCAAAGGCAGTTGCCATAAGTCAATGAAGCTGCACCCCCTCCGTGCCGGTGCAGTATAGTAATCTCACCGGACCTCTAGTTGGGGCACAACGAGAGAAGTTTGATGTTTACTGGTTTATTGGTCCCCTTTGCATTTTGCGCCAAGTTTTGACCTTTGATTTAACTAATAAAATGTTAATGCATGTAAACAAAAATGTTGTGTAAATCACATTACGAAAACCAAATAATCCCAAAACACTTAGGCACGGTGCATTAACTCCCTCCTTGTTTCTTATTTCGTGACATATCAACCAATGAGAGATGTGGGCCGTGCATGCTTTCAATGACTTGAGACTACCAAACATGACATGCAGTGTTTAGTTCATTGCATGTAATCCTATTAAGACTCTAGTTAGCAAGAAAACATTAAGTTCTCTCACCGATAGGAATAAAACACCATGTATTTATTTACAGAGGGAGTAGTACATTTTTTGTGACATGCATTACTAGATATTGCTAGTCAAATACTAAAATCCAGATGGATGTGGTAGTACTCCTAAATCTAGACGGCGGTGCTACTAGTACTAGTAGTAGTACTACTAATGTAGTACTCCTAGGAGTACTAGCACTGTACTACCCGTTGGTCAAATTATTACGTGTTGCTCCTCACAGTGAAGTGACAAGACCCTGCGCCAGAGATGACACCTGAGTATAGGTGCCGTGTTCGGCATACCATAGTCAGCCTCACCGTCTGCAGTCACTATCATCATGGCTGTGGAGCTAGCGTGCTTACAACTAGCCCTGTTCAACATAATTTCCTGTGTGTAGATGCCCGTGCATTGCACGGAACACCAAGATTGGGGGTGGATGGCTCCGGCAGCGGCCATCGCGCCAGATTTTTCCATGGCCTTCTAGATGTGGTGGGGAGGAGATAAGGCTGATTGTGAGAGACAAGGAGTTGTTTGTAAATAGGGAACAAGTGCGGGCATCTTTTTGCAAAAATGGAGAAGCTTGGTTTGTATGCGTCAGATCTAGATCCGACGGCTATTGGTGAAAGATGGGAGGCACAACATCATCACCAACTCAGGACCTATTTGATTTGCAGAATTTTGAAAACGCGGGAATAGGACACGGTAATATTACAAGTTTCAAACTCATATTACAAATGTTAGGAGTAATGCTGCACCTAGGAAGAGGGAATTACTAGGAAGTTCACGTAAGAACTTTCGTTACTTTAGGTGGATGCATCATTATCGTACAAACTAAAATCCACCGCCCTGACAAGTCACTAATGGGCAAATAAGTTTTCGAGTCTCTGGCCACTTGATGTTTCAAAAACAAATTCAGCTTCTGCGGAGACTTTGTCATTTAGGCTTAGACGCTTGCGGTGATCAGCACGCCATTCATTGTTACGCCAGAGAACGCCAAACCTCATTACCTTGAGCACACTTGCCTCCAGAACAAAGAACCTGGCCAATTTAATCTCAGATGTGCTGCCTCGGTAGTCGATCAAATCAATTTCTGTAAGATGGAGATCAAGGCATTCGATGAGATTGTTATAGTGCAGCACATTTTTCACTTTCGGGTCTTTTTTTATCTGCAAAGGAAGAGAATATATTAGAGCAGCTGGCTGCATAATATTTCCGTGTCATCAAGAGGTACCAATATCATTCGCTCATATGATAGGGTTAGCTGGCTAGTGATATTTTTTCACTCACTCTCTCTCTCTCTTTCTCTCTCTCTCCCTCTCTCTCTCTATTTCTGTTTCCTCTCATTTAACTAACGTGAAGAGCTTGGGCATTTGTTGCCTTCCACTATGTGGCCGATGCCATATTTCGCAAAAGTATGCCACATAATACGCATCGATGTAAAATCAAAAGATTTTGGCACCGCTCTCGCGATGTGAGAGAGTTGGCACCGCTGTGCACACAGACCCACATGTATAAACAAATCAATCAAACCAACTACACCAGCCTCTCACTCTCCCAAACAAGTGTTTTTTATTGCCTCAGTCCTCTCTCTCTCCCACGCAGTGTTTTTTCACTGCGTGAGTTAATTTGGCACCCGAGCAAAGTAGGTGCTCCAGATTGGGGCGCCAGGTGAGCAATGGAGGGGCATCGATGCCAAATGCATCACAAGTGAATTTGGCACATGTTTTGGCCTACATAGCACACTTTTGTACTCCCTCCATCCCAAAATTCTTGTCTTAAATTTGTCTAAATACGGATGTATCTAGTTACATTTTAGTGTTAGATACATCCGTATCTAAACAAATGTAAGACAAGAATTTTGGGATGGAGGGAATACTACCTTGTATTTAGTATAAAATTTTGACCATAGATTTACCTAAGAAAATGCTAATGCATGTCACTAAAAATTACACCATTTGAAATTATGTTCAAATACGAATCCAACGATATAGTTCTTAGTGACATGCATTAACATTATGTCAGTTAAATCTATGGTCAAATTTTGATACTACAAAATTGGAAGAGTAAACCAGGACGGAGGTAGTACTTGCCCTTAGGGTAACCATAGAGTTACTGGAGTAGTCTAAGTTACTTTCCACTATGACTAGCCTAGGCTATAGTAGTACAGGATAAAATTGATGCAGGTGATCACGTGAGAAAAAAATACTAAAAACATTTCTTTCGGTGCAGTGCGTAGATGTAGTTTTGAACACTACACTTGTCATCGTAATTTGGGAAAATTACGAAAAAATTGAGCTACGTTGTGATTACAGTTTACTAATAGGAAAGAAGTTTCACCTTGATGAGTAGCTTCTCTGTGCATGGAAAGCATGTAAGGAATCCAACAACTTGATCCAGATTGGGGCCGATTGATTTTAGTGCTAAGATCTTCACTATGCGCATGGATTGGGTCAAGCTTTTGGGAATTATTTTCTGGAAGACGGTTGTAAATACATCAAGAAGAAATTTAAAAATGTGAATTTCAAGAAGATGGAGAAGAAGATGAGTGTTGTACCTGAATGATTATGGATCCAATAAAGAGTTCGAAGAATTTGGCAGATGAGTACACCAACGCTGTCAATTTTGGCGCGTCAATGACCCTGATTTTTGTTGGACCTTCTAGATCCAATACAAGCAATCTCTCAAGGAAAGGCGCATTCTCAATGACCATAACGTGGAACAGGTGGAGTGATCTCTTCCCAATTGATGTCTTGTTGTGGGGCCAGCAAGACACATAAATCCATCAAAGATTCGTCGAGGCGATGTGGAGGCTAATGAACCCGTGGATCTGCTCAAGACGAAGGTACTCGAGCGCAGTACAGCTGCGGAGCAGGTGCTCCATAGCCTTCTCCGAGATGACAACGTCAAAGAGGTCGAGCTACTTGAGTTGAGGGAGAAGAAGTGCGGGCGCGACATTAATCTGGGGAAGATAGCAGGAGCTGAAGCTGGCGTGGCGCAGCGTTGGCGTGAGGCGGAGCGCGGACGGCAGCAGAGAGCGACATCGTCCAGCTTCAAAGCTGGGCTCCTCGAGCTGATCTAGGGCGGGGGATAAGAACCACTCGTCGAACTTGGGTTGGACCTTGCAGTTGGTACTGAACATGCGGATGTCAATGCGTCTGGCTGGCCCAGGGTGCGATGAAAGGATCTTGGAGACTGCGGCCATGTGTTTGCAATCCCCGTGGCAGTGGCAGCTGTCGACGGTGAGGTTGAGGGGGACGCAGCGCCAGAGGGGGCGCCACAGCTAGGAGAGCAGGGCGGTGTGACGCCCCCGATTCAATCGTACACTAATCATACACGCAAACGTGTACGATCAAGATCAGGGACTCACAGGTAGATATCACAACACCACTCTAAAAATAAAATAAGTCATACAAGCATCATAATACAAGCCAGGGGCCTCGAGGGCTCGAATACAAGTGCTCGATCATAGACGAGTCAGCGGAAGCAACAATATCTGAGTACAGACATAAGTTAAACAAGTTGCCATAAGATGGCTAGCACAAACTGGGATACAGATCAAAAGAGGCGCAGGCCTCCTGCCTGGGATCCTCCTAACTACTCCTGGTCGTCAGCAGCCTGCACGTAGTAGTACGCACCTCCAGTGTAGTAGGAGTCCTTGTCGACGGTGGCGTCTGGCTCCTAGGCTCCAGCATCTGGTTGCGACAACCAGGTAGAAAGAAAAGGGGAAAAGGGGGAGAAAAGCAACCATGAGTACTCATCCAAAGTACTCGCAAGCAAGGAGCTACACTACATATGCATGGGTATATGTGTAAGGAAGCCATATCAGTGGACTGAACTTCAGAATGCCAGAATAAGAGGGGATAGCTAGTCCTATCGAAGACTACGCTTCTGGCAACCTCCATCTTGCAGCATGTAGAAGAGAGTAGATTGAAGTCCTCCAAGTAGCACCGCATAGCATAATCCTACCCGGGGATCCTCCCCTCGTCACCCTATGGAAAAGCGATCACCGGGTTGTCTGTGGAACTTGTCTGGGTGTGTTTTATTAAGTATCCGGTTCTAGTTGTCATAAGGTCAAGGTACAACTCCGGGTCGTCCTTTTACCGAGGGACACGGCTATTCGAATAGATAAACTTCCCTGCAGGGGTGCACCACATAACCCAATACGCTTGATCCCATTTGGCCGGACACACTTTCCTAGGTCATGCCCGGACTCGGAAGATCAACACGTCGCAGCCCCACCTAGGCACAACAGAGAGGTCAACACGCCGGTCTAAATCCTATCCGCGCAGGGGTCTGGGCCCATCGCCAATTGCACACCTGCATGTTGCGAGGGCGGCCGGAAGCAGACCTTGCCTCCCTTATACAAGAGTAGGCGTTCCAGTCCAATCCGGTGCGCGCCGCTCCGTTGCTGACGTCAAGAAGGCTTCGGCTGATACCACGACGTCGAGTGCCCAATCTTTATCGCGTAGTTGGTTAGTGCGTATAGGCTAGTGGCCAGACTCAGATCAAATACCAAGATCTCGTTAAGCGTGTTATTATGAAGTAACCACGGATGCCGACAAGGGCCAGGCCCACCTCTCTCCTAGGTGGTCTCAACCTGCCCTGCCGCTCCGCCACAAAGGAACAGTCGGGGGCCGTCAGGAACCCAGGCCCACCTCTACCAGGATGGAGCCACCTGTCCTTTCAGCCCCCACATCGGAATCACTTGCGGGTACTCAACGAGCTGATCTGACTTTAGTCACCATCTGTATAGTATGTATATATGAATAGTATATACCCGTGATCACCTCCCAAGTGATCATGACCCAATAGTATAGCAAGGTAGACTGACAAGAATGTAGGGCCAATGATGATAAACTAGCATCCTATACTAAGCATTTAGGATTGCGGGTAAGGTATCAATGACTATAGCAACAATGATAGGCTATGCAACAGAATAGGAGTAACCGAACAGTAACATGCTACACTACTCTAATGCAAGCAGTATAGAGAAGAATAGGAGATATCTGGTGATCAAGGGGGGGCTTGCCTGGTTGCTCTGGCAAGAAGGACAACACCGTAGTCGAACTGGGGGTCGACGACAGTCTCGGGGTCTATCGGAAAGAAGTAATGGAGAGGGAACACAATAAATAACAGAGCAATCAAAGCATCACAAAGCGTAACAAGGCAATACGCGGTGTCCGGTGTGCCCTAGCACGGTAGTAGGTGATACCGGCGAAAGGGGGAAACATCCGGGAAAGTATTCCCGGTGTTTCGCATTTTCGGTCAGAGGAACTGGAGGGGGAAAGTTGCGAGTTCGATAGGTTAGGGATGTGTGGCGGACGAACGGGCTGCGTATCCCGATTCGTCACGTTGTTCTGAGCAACTTTCATGTAGAAAGTATTTTCATCTGAGGTACAGTTTATTTTATATGATTTTCTAAAGTTTTAAATCATTTTTAGAATTTATTTAATTAATTTAATTCAACATTATCCAGAATAGTGTATGCTAACATCATCATGATGTCAGCATGATGTCAGCAGTCAACATGGCGTTGACTGAGTCAAACTGACGTGTGGGTCCCATTTGTCATAGACTAAGACTAACTAAACATGGTTAATTAGTTTAACTAATTGATTAGGTTAATTAATTTTAATTAGATTAGTTAAATAGGATTAGCTAACTTAATTAACTAATTAATCAATTAATTGCTAATTTATTTATTTATTTATTTTTTAAATTCGTTCTGGGGCGGGGCCCCTTGTCATTTGGCCAGGGGGGCTTA
>NC_057804.1:189568787-189569354 GCF_018294505.1 Triticum aestivum
GAGCAGGGCTGGGGTAGCAGCAGGCAGCGGGGCGGCCAAGCAGCGCCATGGCGCGGGCGCGGCCAGGCCACCGTTGGGGAGGGGGTTCGGCAGGACGAGGAGCGAATGGCTGTGGGCAGGGGAGCGCGAGATGCGGCCGGTGCGGTGTGGAGCGCGGTCGGGCAGGGACGGCCACACGCGGGTGGTTGCGGACGGGGGCTCGGAGGGAGCGTGTGCGACGGGTTGCAGAGAGTCGCAAGGGGGTCGCCGGGCCCTGTGAGCATGCGCTGGGCGCGGTGAAGTACGGCGCCGGTGCGCGTGCAGGACAGGAGAGAGAGGGGAGGGAGTGGCCCTCACCGGCTTTGGCGGGCAGGGGGGTCTTTGTGGCTTGGTGGAGCCGTCGAGGGGGAGACGAGGAAGGGGCGACGAATGAGGCGGAGGAGCTCCGGGCGGTGTTGACGAGCAGCGGCGACGGCGCGACGTCGGGGCTTGGGGAGCCGCGGGGGGAGACGGAAGGCGGGTCGGCGTGGTGGCTCCGGTGAAGGGAGGCCTGCGGGCGGTGGCACGACGTCGGTAGGGGTTTGGGCA
>NC_057804.1:189569697-189577474 GCF_018294505.1 Triticum aestivum
GGGTTAGGTTACGAGGGTGGGGTGGTTATAGGGTCTTTCTCTTTTCTTATTTTTTTTGCTGTTTTATTTTAGATACACATTATTATTTTGTTTAGTAAAATATGATAACAACTCCTAAAATAATGTTTCAGAACCACCCACTGTCATAAAAGTTTTACCCCAAAATAAATTAGTTTATAGTTTTATTAATTGAAAAAGGTAATTACTTAATTGTTTTTGTTACTGTTTAAATCACTTTAGAGTATTAAAGCATTATATAAAAGTGTGGTTTCTTCGCTAATATTTAATATGGATTATCTGGCTTACTCCGAACATTTTTGTTTTAATATTTGAAAACTTTTATTGTTTGCCTGATTTTGAATTTTAATTTGAATTTGAATCGGTTTCGAACTAACTCGAGGTTAGCCACTATGATCAAAGTGACGTGGCATCATTAGCATAGAATTACTGTAGCTTAATTATCCGGGCGTCACAATTCTCCTCCACTACAAGAAATCTCATCCCGAGATTTAAGAGGGGGACTAGGGGGGAAAGGTCTGGTTAGGAAATCCTAACGAATCTTCTCGTCTTTGGTTGCTCTTCTCGAAGAGGTGGATCCATTACGTTGAATTCTTCATTTCTCTGCTCTAGGTCATCATGGTGAAGTCAGCGTCCTTTCTTCAGGAACTCCATCGTACTTACGAAAGAATAAGGGGGTTATTCCAGGGGAACAGACCTCTGTAAGGCTGACTATCTAGTCGATAACATCGGTGAAGGTGGCGGAAAGTAACTCTCAAATTGAAACTTAGAAAACATCGAGAGCAAAGTAAGGCGGTATCATGGAAAGTTTCAAGCGGGCAGGAATGTTCGATGCCTGTTACATGGCGTGAAATGGGTTCAAAGCAACGGGAATAAGTATTGTGTCTGATATCAGACTTGAAGGTGGCTCGTGAATTACATACGAGGCCACGGACGAGGAATAACTTTGACAATAAGGTGTACAGGAGAGTCAGGTTTCGATCCAGTGGACCTGTGGGTTATGGGCCCACCATGTGGGTTGAAAGTAGGAAGGGTGATGACATCTTGCACAGCCGCGACAGGGAGGCATGTCAGTGAATATCTTGTCAACTATGCCGGCAACAATGTCGGTACCAAGGACGGGGAACGAAGAGAGCAATTTTCCTGCTTGTTGAACGAGGCGAACCAATTGGCAAAGTTATCACCCATCGGTGGTTACCGGAATGTCATCAACAACAGTAAAAGAATCTTACAGATAGAGTGGTACAACAAGGTGCCTACCTAAGCAGGGAATTATCTCTGCTTAGTTAAGTCAGATTCAGGAAAGATTAAACAAAAGAATGGAAAGGAAAACACGATTATCAGATTAAACAGAACAATGGAAAGGAAAATTGTGATCACACAATTATTAGGAGTATATCCTTCCCATGTACAAGCAAAACTTGGCATACAGGGTAGAAGAGTAAGTACCCAACCATTCAGATAAGAGGCAAGGATTAATCAAGATGTTACCCATACAACGGTGTTTGGATAATTGATAAAGAAAATTTAGCATTGTGCTTCAAATGCTTTTATTGAAAATCAAAGCTCCACAGACATGCTTCGAGATAGCATTGACATGGTCTTCAAGCAAAGGTCAGACTTCGAATACAAGAAGGATCCATCAGGAACAACTTGTAGAATAAGTGTTACAATTTCCTCACAGAAGAATGGATAGCCTTGCTAAAAGGAAAATTATAACAATAGGTCCTCTGGTCAGGTGTGCTAGGCATGACATCACCTTACCGAGCCATATACAGACCAATGTTATAACTCATGGAAATATGTTCCAACCATCATATCTGACCGAGATTCAGATCTGATTAGTGCTAGGATACCTCAGACTCGGGATGCCTGAGAAGAAAAGGTGTAACGCAAATTGACGAGATGACAATGTAAGATCCTCGGGAAATGAACTATGGAAGCGAGTTTCGAAACAAGATTTCATCATTAAACCAAGGAGAGGATGAGGAGGTGGCTGATGGACTCAGCGACAATCCATCGAAATTTCTAGAATGATGATTTTCCACAGTTATGTGAACAAGGAGATAACACTTGTCGGGTCAAATGATATAATGATGTATGCTCGAGGAAAACATACACAAATAAATATTGATTGAAAAGTGCACGCGAAATATGGGTTGGGTTGCACGACCAATGTCAGAATGGTGGTTCAATAACCAATAGTCTGAGGATGAACTGTCGGCCATTAACTTCAAAGCAATAGGGTTGCCAGGAGTACAGAATCCAAGCAGCACCGCTCACTTGTTAGTATTCCGGTTAGAATCAACATTGGGACCAAGAGAGAATGGTGATGGTGAGAAGTATCACTATACCAAGAAATTTTAAGAGGCGGAGCAATTCTCACAACCTTCTTGACATAAAAGATGGTAATACTCCAAGGTGAAGAAGAACAAATGCTGGATAGCAAGGAACTCAAGATTCAATCCAAAACATGAACACGTTTGTGTTGAGGGAAGACAAGGATGTGGTCGATGATAACACAATCATCGAGGGGCAAGGATGGTATTTCCCATCATGAATTTGATTAATATCCTGGAAGGAGTTCAAAATGTTGATGATGATAACGACACAATCGTCGAGAGATTTCACGAAGGTGTAATCGATCGGCGATGACATCAAGTCAAAGGACTGATGAAGCGAAAGGTTATTGGAGCCACGAGTACGACACGAACTCGAAATCAAGCTTGTTGTTCAAGGCGAAATGATATGACGAGGAAAATCAACGTAAGCTTAGCTCATCGCCGAAAGTGGTGCTCCAGAAATAAGGACCAGGTAGCACAGTTAAGATCAGCACGATACTGATATAGCCGAGCAGGCTAGGAATGACGGATCGAGTACAAAGTCATAAGCAAAGAAGAATACTAAGAGCTGTTTAGTCGTGGTGCGAACTCGATTCAGTTATTGGTGTCCTTGAGGGTTTAATAACTCAAAGCCCGTGAAAAATTGGAATCAATGAGAATGTAGCACTTGATGAAGACCTTGTAAGAAGTATGCAGTTCTGTGATAATCTTGAGATACCAGGGGGTAATACTCGACGACAAATCAAAGTAGAGGTTGGACTGGGGTATTACTCTACAGAAGACAAGTGCTTAAACATGCACGAGAAATGGTATTTAAAGGAGAACATGGTCAGAACCACGATTGCAAAGGATCAATTCACCGATACCAGAAGATATTATATCAAGGAAATAGTTATTATTACAAGAAGCTTCCATGATAGGATCTACATCGTGTCCATGGGCATGAACACAAAGTTCAAGGTCGACTCCCACTTCTCTAATGCATAACCTTTCACTCAGTTCTCGCCTTCGACGAAGTTGTAGTGTTGAAATTTTATCTGGCATAACATCAGTAGATTATGACCCGTAGTAGTTTCCGGGTTCACAAGATTAGAAAAGGCATAGGTTCAACCCATCATGGCCTCTTAGGAACATATACCACAAACTTCAGAAGTAGATAACACAAGCTCGAAAGCAGAGCATGTTCGACAAGGTAGAGGATACAATTTGCCAAAGGCAATATGTACCCGAGAAAAGACTCACAAAGTTATTGGATACGAAGGACGTTGTCGGATGAAATCCATAAAGGATCTGGTGGTCCACAAGGGATCTAATGTGAGCATCGGTACTCAACCAGAAGAAGAAAGAATGCAAGGGGATCGAATTATAGAAATAACTAACTAACTCAAAGTTCAATTGCACAAGAATTATGAATTCCCAGTCAAGGGATCAAAAGCAACTCTCTGATTAGGGATGGATAAGTTGAAGAGTCTTAGGGGTACATTCGACGACCATCTGATTGGTCGATAAACAAATCATTTTAAAAATGGCATCTCAGCCGGAAAGATAATTTTAAAAGAATCAACCGATGATTGCATGCATTTGCACTCATTTTGAATCAATAAGATCAAAATGATGATGTCAAAGGAGACTAATGAATGTTGCTAGATCTATGGGAAGCATCCATAATGCAAGCAGACAAGTATATGTAGAGCAATAGTTTTAAATAGGATTCTCGAATGATCGGATAGAATTTCAAAGTATCAGATGAAACATATGAACAATAGGGGATGGATCAATACTCGATAAGTGCGAGTAATTATTTGCAGGGGTATTCATGTGGTAAAGAACTGCAAGGCAGTAGGCACAAAGTATTCTTGAAACAATAGAGAGAATTTCGATGTATCTTGTAATAACAAGATCAACTGGGAAGCATTGTATGAATGGCGAGTATATGTGGTTATCCATAGGGGTTTATCGATGGAGGGGAATTGCAAAAGCGACGCCATAAAGTCTCAAGAGAACATCGGAGAGTATCTTCAAATTCTTCTGATGCAGCAGACGATCATCTGTAATAAGGGCTCTCCGGGAGAAAGTATTATCGAGAACCTAGAGTCAGAGTTAGTATAATCGTTTAACCCGAATAGAAGAGATGTCAGAGTCCCAGAGTATAGGTTGAGGAATAAAAGATCCTACTACCACCCAATGGCGACGTGTGCCCGTAAGACACACAACCATGTTAGTAAAAGTTTTGCAATGTCTAGACTCGACTTCGGCCAAGGAGTTGGAAAGGGGGATTCCTACAGGCAGTCGGCTCTGATACCAACTTGTGACGCCCCCGATTCAATCATACACTAATCATATACGCAAACGTGTACGATCAAGATCAGGGACTCACAGGAAGATATCACAACACAACTCTATAAATAAAATAAGTCATACAAGCATCATAATACAAGCCAGGGGCCTCGAGGGCTCGAATACAAGTGCTCGATCATAGACGAGTCAGCGGAAGTAACAATATCTGAGTACAGACATAAGTTAAACAAGTTTCCATAAGATGGCTAGCACAAACTGGGATACAGATCGAAAGAGGCGTAGGCCTCCTGCCTGGGATCCTCCTAACTACTCCTGGTCATCGTCAGCAGCCTGCATGTAGTAGTAGGCACCTCCAATGTAGCCGGAGTCGTTGTCGACGGTGGCGTCTGGCTCCTGGGCTCCAGCATCTGGTTGCGACAACCAGGTAGAAAGAAAAGGGGAAAGGGGGGGGGGAGAAAAGCAACCGTGAGTACTCATCCAAAGTACTCGCAAGCAAGGAGCTACACTACATATGCATGGGTATATGTGTAAGGAGGCCATATCAGTGGACTGAACTGCAGAATGCCAGAATAAGAGGGGGATAGCTAGTCCTATCGAAGACTACGCTTCTGGCAGCCTCCGTCTTGCAGCATGTAGAAGAGAGTAGATTGAAGTCCTCCAAGTAGCATCGCATAGCATAATCCTACCCGGTGATCCTACCCTCGTCACCCTATGGAAAAGCGATCACCGGGTTGTTTGTGGAACTTGTCTGGGTGTGTTTTATTAAGTATCCGGTTCTAGTTGTCATAAGGTCAAGGTACAACTCCGGGTCGTCCTTTTACCGAGGGACACGTCTATTCGAATAGATAAACTTCCCTACAGGGGTGCACCACATAACCCAACACGCTCGATCCCATTTGGCCGGACACACTTTCCTGGGTCATGCCCGGCCTTGGAAGATCAACACGTCGCAGCCCCACCTAGGCACAACAGAGAGGTCAACACGCCGGTCTAAATCCTATGCGCGCAGGGGTTTGGGCCCATCTCCCATTGCACACCTGCACGTTGCGAGGGCGGCCGGAAGCAGACCTTGCCTCCCTTATACAAGAGTAGGCATTCCAGTCCAATCCGGCGCGTGCCGCTCTGTCGCTGACGTCAAGAAGGCTTCGGCTGATACCACGACGTCGAGTGCCCATATCTTTCCTGCGTAGTTGGTTAGTGCGTATAGGCCAGTGGCCAGACTCAGATCAAATACCAAGATCTCATTAAGCGTGTTATTATGAAGTAACCACGGATGCCGACCAGGGCCAGGCCCACCTCTCTCCTAGGTGGTCTCAACCTGCCCTGCCGCTCCACCACAAAGGAACAGTCGGGGGCCGTCAGGAACCCACGCCCACATCTACCGGGCTGGAGGCACCTATCCTTTCAGCACCCACATCAGAATCACTTGCGGGTACTCAATGAGCTGACCCGGCTTTAGTCACCATCTGTATAGTATGTATATATGAATAGTATATACCCGTGATCACCTCCCAAGTGATCACGGCCGAATAGTATAGCAAGGCAGACTGACAAGAATGTAGGGCCAATGATGATAAACTAGCATCCTATACTAAGCATTTAGGATTGCGGGTAAGGTTTCAATGACTGTAGCAACAAGGACGGGCTATGCAACAGAATAGGAGTAACCGAACAGTAACATGCTACACTACTCTAATGCAAGCAGTATAGAGAAGAATAGGCGATATCTCGTGATCAAGGGGGGGGCTTGCCTGGTTGCTCTGGCAAGAAGGACGAGTCGTCAACACCGTAGTCGAACTGGGGGTCGCCGGTAGTCTCGGGGTCTATCGGAAAGAAGTAACGGAGAGGGAACACAATAAATAACAGAGCAATCAAAGCATCACAAAGCGTAACAAGGCAATACGCGGTGTCCGGTGTGCCCTAGCGTGGTAGTAGGTGATACCAGCGAAAGGGGGAAACATACGGGAAAGTATTCCCGGTGTTTCGCGTTTTGGGTCAGAGGAACCAGAGGGGGAAAGTTGCGAGTTCGATAGGTTAGGAATGTGTGGCAGACGAACGGGCTGCATATCCCGATTCGTCACGTCGTTTTGAGCAACTTTCATGTAGAAAGTATTTTCATCTGAGCTACGGTTTATTTTATATGATTTTCTAAAGTTTTAAATCATTTTTAGAATTTATTTAATTAATTTAATTCAACATTATCCAGAATAGTGTATGCTGACATCATCATCATGATGTCAGCATGACGTCAGTAGTCAACATGGCGTTGACTGAGTCGAACTAACGTGTGGGTCCCATTTGTCATAGACTAAGACTAACTAAACAGGGTTAATTAGTTTAACTAAGTGATTAGGTTAATTAATTTTAATTAGATTAGTTAAATAGGATTAGTTAACTTAATTAACTAATTAATTAATTAATTGCTAATTTATTTATTTTAACTCTTTTTTTAACTTCGTTCTAGGGTGGGGCCCCTTGTCATTTGGCCAGGGGGGCTTAGCAGGCGCGGGCGCTAACGGGCGCGGGTTAACGGGGGGTGGAGTGGAGCAAAGCCACGGGGCTCGTGGGGCGGCGACCCGAGCAGGGCTAGGGCAGCAGCACCACAGCAGGCAGCGGGGCGGCCAAGCAGCGGCATGGCGTGGGCGTGGCCAGGCCACCGTTGGGGAGGGGGTTCGGTACGACGAGGAGCGAATGGCTGTGGGCAGGGGAACACGAGATGCGGCCAGTGCGGTGTGGAGCGCGGTCGGCCAGGGACGGCCACGCACGGGTGGTTGCGGACGCGGGCTCGCGGGGAGCGTGTGCGACGGGTTGCAGAGAGTCGCAGGGGGGTCACCGGGCGCTGTGAGCATGCGCTGGGCGCGGTGAAGTACAGCGCCGATGCGCGTGCAGGACAGGGGAGAGAGGGGAGGGAGTGGCCCTCACCGGCGTTGGCGGGCAGGGGGGTCTTCGTGGCTCGGTGCAGCCGTCGAGGGGGAGACGAGGAAGGGGCGACGAATGAGGCGGAGGAGCTCCGGGCGGCGTTGACGAGCAGCGGTGATGGCGCGACGTCGGGGCTTGGGGCGCCGCGGGGGGAGACGGAAGGCGGGCCGGCGTGGTGGCTCCGGCGACGGGAGGCCTGC
>NC_057804.1:189577932-189595591 GCF_018294505.1 Triticum aestivum
GGGGGGATGGACCGGTTAGGGTTAGGTTACGGGGGTGGGGTGGTTATAGGCCAGGGGGAAATTGGACCGGTTAGCTCGGTCGTGGCCCTGGGGGGGTGGCCCTTTTCTTTCTAATTTTATTTTGTTTTGTCTTTCTCTTTTCTTATTTTTATTTGTTGTTTTATTTTAGATACACATTATTATTTTGTTTAGTAAAATATGATAAAAACTCCTAAAATAATGTTTCAGAACCACCCACTGTCATAAAAGTTTTACCCCAAAATAAATTAGTTTAGAGTTTTTTTAATTGAAAAAGGTAATTACTTAATTGTTTTTGTTACTGTTTAAATCACTTTAGAGTATTAAAGCATTATATAAAAGTGTGGTTTCTTTGCCAATATTTAATATGGATTATGTGGCTTACTCCGAACATTTTTGTTTTAATATTTGAAAACTTTTATTGTTTGCCTGATTTTGACTTTGAATTTGAATCAGTTTCGAACTAACTCGAGATTATCCACTGTGATCAAAGTACGTGGCATCATTAGCATAGAATTAATGTAGATTAATTATCCGGGTGGCACAGGCGGTCCGCGCGGCAGATTTGGTGGGGAGGAGGCCGATGATGATGAGCAGCATGTCATCGGGGAGGTTGCTGATGAAGTCCAGGCTCGCCGGATGCGGTTTTGGCTCGAGCGGCCTCCGCTTGTTGGCTGCCTCACCGTCCATCTCAACCGGCGGCGACGCCGGTGTACACATGCGCTGGTGTGTGTTGTCTGCTAGGTGTGCGCGAGTGCGTCCTTCGCGTGCAAGAAGTTTGTCCTCAATGCGCCCTCAATTTACTAGCATGCGGGGTGCTACCCCGAGTGGTTTCAACTTTGTTTCCTTCACCGCGTGTCAGATGGGCCTCTAGTTTACTTATTTTCACCCACTGCCACATGGGCCAGCACACCAAGATACATAACACGAGCTGACAACACGGCATGTGGATTGATTGACCGGTCAACTAAATAATATACAGAGCTATACACTGACACAGTGAGCTTATAATCTGTCGGTACAGAGAGTTCGAGCGAGAGGGGAGGCCCGTGAGAGATAGCAGAGAGAGAGAAAGAGCTACTCCCTCCGTTCGATAATGTAGTTACAACATTTTTTAAAGTCAAACTTTTGAAACTTTGACCAAGTTTATAAAGAAATTACTTATATCGTCAATACCAAAGATAAATGATTGTATGAAGTAAGTACATGTTGTGAAGAATCTAATGATCGTTCCAGATGTAAATGTTTTTCTCCACATATACCTAGTCAAACTTTTCTGAGGTTTGACTTTTCAAAACATCCATATGCTTATGGACGTGACATAGTCCCTGACGAGAGAGAGAGAGAGAGTGAAAAAAGTGTGTGTGCGTGTGTGAAAGAGACATGGACAACACACGATAAAAGTGGAGAAAAAGCGTGCGTGTCTTATGCAAACATATCACACATGCATCTTCGACAATGGAGGCAAGGTGAGGAGATAGTGTGTGTTTGTTTGGAACAGAGAGAGGAAGACCCCTAGCACGTGGCCAAGAGGGGTCTGACAAACAAGGGAGAGAGGTCGAGAGAGACGTACGGAGAAAATGCAGACATGGGGAGGAGAGAGTGTATGTTTGTCATAGAGAGATCCCCTGGAGATCGTGATGGGACTACATGGGTGGGAGATCGAGTGACAAGGTGTGTGCGCGATAGAAGATGCCCCGAGAGATATCGAGATAGACGTATGGATGGAAGGAGACAATACGTGTGTTCCTGATGGCTAGTAAGAGATAATCATACTTAGGAGGGGGGAGTGCTTTCACCTATGGCCCTGTTTGGATACTCTAACTCAATTAGAGGTTAGAGTTAGATTCTAACCCTGAACTAACTCTAAGTAAAGAGGTGTTTGGATGGCAGGGTTAGATGGAGCGCGGATACGGCAAGGCACCTTCACGGGCGATGCGAGAGGGAGGGAGGGAGAGGACGAGAAGCTTTGAGGAAGTGGGGAGGGATCTACTGCGGGGAGAGCGAGAGAAAAAAATGTTTATTAGTGGTCCCGAGAAGAACTAACCGAAATAAGCACCTCTTGGATGGGTTAGTTTTTTTGGATGGATTAGATGCATCTAACCTAAACTAACCCTCCTGTTTGGATCTTTTTGGGTTAGTTGACTCCAAACTAACACAAACTAACTCTAACCCATGGATCCAAACAGAGCCTATGATGGAGTGAGGGATTATGGTACTTAGTGGGGGTGCATGTCACATGGAGAGAGAACAAGGGCGGAGAGTGTTGGATGGGTCTATATGTATAGCGCGAGCGAGACATGTGCATCTGTGAACCAGGGAGATATAAGGCCCGTTTGGCTTGCGTCGTGAGCATCTTTTGCATGGCCTGGGGTTGTGGCTGGATTTCATGCATGCTTGTTTGGTTGCTACCCTGTGAAAAAGAAAGCCCGCCTGGGCTGGGTTCGCTTGCACTTTAATTAGCATGGCTGAACTCCAGACACTGCAAGTAGCCTGGCCCAAGCGACCGATTTCGAACGCCGGGCCGTGCCTGGTCGTGCGGCCACGAGGCTAACAGCAACATGGATGGATATTAGCATTAAATAATTGATGCATGGATTGATTGATAGGACGTTGATGCTTTGCCTGGCCCAGGCATGAACCAAACGCTTCAGCACCACACAAGCCTGGCCAGGCAGAAATATTTTACATCTCACGTCCAGACCAGACAGTACAGACCATCAAGGCATGAGGGTCAGGTCACGAACCAAACTGACCAATAAAGTTTGAGAGAGATTGAGGAGCCCCGATAAGTGTCGGGGGTTGGGTACGACATATGCTAAAGGATGGCTTATCATGGTGGGAGCGAGTAGAACGTCGCTGGTGCCTGGAAGCGGGATGAGGCGAAGACATGCACGCCGGCGGAACATACCCAGCTTCAGGGCTCTCCTAGGAGATAATACCCCTACTACTGCTCTGCGGGGTCTCCGCATGATCACTAAGGCAAAGTGGCTACAATGGTGCTCCTAGAGCTGTTTCAGGACGCAGGAGAGGGCAAGGCTAGCTCTCTCCTCCCTGTGCTATCTGGTCTATCTCTATCTAGGTCCGAACCCTTTGCATGGGTGCCTCGGGGGGTTTATATAGGCCTACCCACCGGGGGTACAATAGTAATCTGGCTGGGCGCGGGTCCCAGCCGTCTGTCTCTCAGGCTGCCGTCTTCCCCACCGGCTTCTGGGGCCCGCTGACAGGCTTGATACTATAGCGGCACTCCTGATGACGCAGGCTCGGTCATTGGGTCATGACAACAGTGCCGCCATCTATAGGGCGATCACTATCGCCATTCCCCATCCTATCTGGTTAATGGCTCGTGGGGCCCTGGGGAGGAGTCGGCCGACTCCAAGGAGGCCGACTCCCACAGATCTGTCTTCGAGGCGCCCAGGCCGCCTTCGGCCCACCCACTGACAGGAGGCCCCGCCGTCTTCGGGCCGTACAGGCCGGCGTCGTGGGCACAGTGCATGGCGCACTGTGGCTGAGGTCAGGGCAGTCATGGCAACAGTGCTGCGCCTCGCCGGAGATCTTCCAGCGATACGGCTCACTGTAGCCATGCCGGCCCTTCGTAAGCAGGGGGGAACGGCCACGCCGTGACCGTACCCCACATCGTATTTCGGGATGAGGGAGGTGTCATGGGCCGACTCTCCATAGTCGGCCTCTCTGGAGGTCGCCAGCTTGGAGTCGGCTTGTCTCGGAGTCGCCGTCTGGGACTCGGCTTGTCTTGGAGTCGCTTCTGGGACTCGGCTTGAGGGGCGCGGCCTGCCCTGACGTCTTGAAAGGTCGTGGGACTCGGGTTAGCCTACCCGTGGCCCAATAATCCGACAGTAGTCCCCGAAGCTGGTGAAGCCCTGCGGACGCTGCATTGTGGGGCTTCAACAGTTTCAACCTTCCAGGAGCGGACTTTGGAACTCGGCTGCCGTCTTCCCTTGGGCCGACTGTCGAGAGTTGGATGTTTAGCGAAGAGCCGCAGCTCGAAAGTCGCGGCGGGAAACCAGGCGGCGTGCCTGATACGCTTCCCCGCAGCCATCAGGGCGGTCCTATCGCACGGCGCCACGTGGAGAGGCCACTCTGCCTGCCCACGCGCGCGACAGGACGGGCCGTCAGGTGGGGCCCGCCACTACCATGCCTCGGCATACAGACGGATCCGCTGCGGCCGCGGACAGTTAGTTTTCCCACGTCGTTACTGCGTGCAGTAACTTCCTGGGGTAGATCCTGGGGCGGCGTGGGGGCATCATGCGCAGTTAATCCCATGCCCGCCCCCTCGGCTTCTCAGCCCATAGGGCTATAAGTAGGCGGGGGGGGGGGGAGCGGAGCGGCACAGCACGCGCGCCCTTCTTGCCCGCTCCCCCGCTTCGTCTTGCCTTCTCTCCTTCCCGCCTCCGCCGTTGAGCAAGAGCATTCCACACCACGGCGATGAGCTCCTCCTCCGCCGCGGCTCCCGCCGTGCGCTCCGGCGTATGGGACGGCTCGGAGGTAGAAGAGAAACACATCGAGTTCCTCCGCCGGACACGCCGTCTCCCCAGTGCGGACCTCGTGCGCGCCCGCGCCGCGCCGGAGGGGGAGATCCGGCCGGCGCCGGAGGAGGGCGAGCGGGTCATCTTCCACTCGCACCTCATGCGCGGCCTGGGGCTGCCGGCGAGCGGCTTCTTCCGCTCATTCTTGGAGTTCCACAGCCTTCAACCGCACCACCTCACTCTGAATACGGTGGTGTTGCCCACTCTGTGCGAAGGTTTCCTCGGTGTTCTCCCCACCATCGAGCTATGGGGAAAATTCTTCTCTTCTAAGCTCGGCACACACATCGCCGGCGTGCCGGCTCAGTGCGGCGCCTTCATCACGATGCGGCGCTCGACGGCCGACAACCCTTTCCTCCCATCACGCTGATCAAGTCGGTGAAGATGTGGCAGCGCTCATACTTCTACGTGAAGAACCTTGCCTTCGACGGCGACTGGGTCAACCTGCCGCCTTACAACGCCGCCCCCCTAACTGGGAGGCTCCCCAGCTGGTCTCACAGAGTCAAGACGCTGACTCCCGCCGGAGCCGCCGCCGTAGCTCGACTCCGGGTCTTGACGCAGTCGCAGGGTCTCGTCGGGGCCGACTTGCTGGCCGCCTTCGTGGCGCGCCGAGTTCTCCCGCTCCAAGGTCGGCCTCACCTGATCTGTCAGATGAGCGGCCTCCGAGACCCGAGTCGGATGTGCACCAAGGAGATGCCCCGCGCGGAGGTGGCAAACATGGTGAATTATATCGCAAACTGCGAGTTCAGGGAGGACTGGCAGTTTGGCAAGGAGTCGTACTCACGCGACAACCCCCCACCAGTGGTAAGTCGCGTCCCTCTATTGTTTTGTCTTCTTTGCGGCCGACTCCGGCTTCTGACTCTGGTCGGTTTCTTCTGAGCTAGAGTCCCCTTATGCAGCCTGCAGCCGGCGCCACGAGACAACCCCGCGAGTATGTCCCTGATCGTGCAGAGAGCGACGTCGACGACCCCGACTTGGGGGCGGCGGCGATGGAAGCCGACGCCAAAGGCGGGGGAGGAGGAGCAGAAGGCGACTTTAGGCCCTCGGCCACCTTCGCCGACTGGCCTGACGACGACGCCGAAGGGGAAGTCGCCCCGCGCCACCAGCCGAGGGTCGGCTCGTTGGCCGCCGGCTCCTCCGCTAGCCTGGCTGGCCAAGGCGGCGCGAAGAGGCATCATGCCGGGCTGAGTGCGCCCGACGGCAAATTGAAGAAGTTCAAGGGGGCAGCCGCCGCGACCAGACGGGAGGAGGCGGCCGCGAAGGCCAACCGCTTCCAAAGGGAAGTGAGAAGGCCGCCGCTAGTCTCTGCGTAAGTCTTTACGCTTTTTTATTTTCCTTCATTGAATTTTGTCCGAGTCTTCTTTTATACTCCCTCCATTCTTCTTTAGGGCCCCTCTTTCTCTTGAGAGAGTTGCCGTCCCCTCCGTCATGGGGTCGGCAGAGACGTCTGCCAATACTCGGCGGGCCGACCCCGCCGCCGACCTCCGGGAGGCGACGGAGCGAAATACGCGGGAGAAGCGCGAGGAGGAGGAGGCCGAACGTCTGGAGAAGGCGGAGGCCGACAGGGCGGCCGCCTCCGCCCAGAAGAAGCTGGAGGATGCTGAAGCCGCCCTTGCGGCGAGACGGCATGCCGAGGAGGCCGCGCGTCGCCGATCGGCGATGCTCGTCCCCCCACTGTCGTCTGCACCGCCGCCTCCGGAGTTCACGGGGCAGACCGGGGAGGCCGGCACCGAGAACCCCATCGTGGAGAAGGAGAGCGGCGAGGCTTCCATGTCGGACACTCTCGTGCCACCACCGCCGCCTCCACCGCCGTCTGGGAGACCACGCGGCAAACAGCTGGTGGGTCCGTCGGAGCCGCCGGTCACGGACGAGGCCGAGGCACGGCTGCTTCTCCAAGTCACCTCGCCGGTGCGCCGCCGTCTTGAGAGGGCGACCTCGGCGCCGTGACCTCGGGAGACCGGCGCCGCCAGCTCGGCAACCTTAGACGTCGAGGCCACAAGCGCCGCGCCCACCGGGTGGGTGCGCGGAGGCGGCACCGGGCCGCTGAACCAAGCGCTTCTGGACGTTCAGGCGAAGCTGCGCGCTGAAGGCGACGCCCTTCAAACTTGCACCAGGGCGCATCTGGCAGCGCGGACGGCCGTCCGAGTACGTTTCCTTCTTCTTTTTGATTCTTGTTTTTCTCTGTGGGGGCGCGCCAGCACACCCACTGGGTGTAGTCCCCGAGTTCTGGGCCGGCTACTGAGCAGGCGGTTCGGAACTCCATCTGGCGAGCTCCAAATACTAACTTTGTCTTCAATGACTTATTACAGGAGTATCACAACCTCCGCGCCACTACCATCAACCGCTATGTAGAGGAGTTGAGCAAGTGGGCTGCCGACTTGTTAGAAAGTCGGAGTAAGTTCTTCTTCTTTGCGGGGGCGCGCTGGCGCACCCGTGGGCTGTAGTCCCCGAGATTCGGGCCGACTGCTGAGCAGTCGGGCCGGATCTTCCCGGCGATCTTCTTTGCTGACGACTTATTTGTCTCCTCTTTCGTTCTTCAGGAGCAGCTGGGCGAGTCCGATACCGCCCGGCATGCCAAGGAGGAGGAGTGTGGCAAGCTTGCCATGGAACGTAACCTCCTGGCGGCGCAGCTAGCCGAGCAGAAGGAACTGCTCAAGAAGGCACAGGATGAGGCCGAGAAGAAAGAGGCCGCTCTCCTGGACGAGTTCGAGAGCGAGCGCTCCTCCTGGACTGACAGGGAGGCGATGCTGACCTCCAGCTTCCACGAGATCGAGGATATTGTTGATGGTAAGCTTCTTTCGTTTCTTCGGGCTTCCGACTATGTGTCAGGCCGACTTCTGATTTTTCGACTTGCTTTTTTTTTGTCTTGGCAGACTTCTTCCCTGGTCACTCGCAGGCAGTCCCTCTGGCCATCGAGGATTCTCGTGAGGCGCGAAGGGCAAGCGGTGAGGAGATCGCCACTAATGCCCCCAAACCGTCAATGAGCAGCTCCTGAGCATTGAAGCCCGTCTTCGTCCGGCCCACCGGCAGATGCGCCGGCTTCAGCGTGCCAGCGCCCAGGCGGTTGCCGCTTTGTGGCCGGACATGCCGGCTCTGCGCACCGCCAGTCGGACCGCCGACTGGCTGGAAGTCGCTGCCGGCCGTCTTGAGGCCTGGAAGGGCTCCTCGGCCCGGGCTAGAGCGCGCCGGGCCTTGGAGTTCGTCAAGGCTTGGTATCCAGGGCTGGACCTGGACCGTCTGGCCGCGTTCCGGTCAGAAGCCCAGGCCGAGCTGGAGGCCGTGGAGGGCGCCCTTGTCGAGCGTGTGGTGGCCATCGCCGAGTACACGGACACGAGTGTCTTCATGCCTGAGCGGGCTGAAGGCGGCGAGGAAGTGCCGCCAGAGTGGTTCGGAATGAACCCGGAGTATGGCGAGGAATCGGCGGAGGTGATCAACTCCAGCACCGAGGAGGAGGACGAGGCGGAGGCCGAAGGTGAGGCGGAGGTGCCAGAAGACGGAGCAGGCGGCCAGCCTCAGCTCGACCGCGCCTCCAGCAACGAGCCGCGCCGAGAGAAGGCGACTACCGCCGGAGGCAATCAAACCGAGACCGCCCAGCCGACTGCCCCGGCGCCTGACACCGTCGTCTCCTCCGATCCTCCGATCCCAGATGCCGCCTCCTAGGCTGCCTTTTCTGCCTCTACTTGTCTGTCTTAGTAATCTTTTGAAACTTTGTTAGATTCGAACAATTCCACCCGCGGGGTGTATCTTGAACTTCTATTCGATGATTCGGCCAAGGGCCTATGTAAATATTTATCCAATTTCCGTCTTTCCTTGCTTACTGCTCTTTAGGCTTTTCCCTTTGCCGCCTTCCTTTAGTCGCTGCCTTGCCAGTCGGACAGCCGCTCTGCGGACTGTCGCTGGGTCAAGTGCTTGGCTACTTCGGGAAGGCAAGGACTTGGCCGTTTAGAGTTTCTTTAGCAAGTCAGATAGAAAGCGACAGGCCGACTACCCAAGAGTCGGCCGTCCTTGATAGAGTTTAATAAAGACGGCGAGCCGACTACTCATGAGTCGGCTTTCTGCTTCAGAAATGCTGGAGGCGATCTTATGCTATGTTCGTGCTTTAGGTCCTTAGTCATTTTTTGTGTGGGCGCCCGTTCTTCCTCACTCATGCCTGCCTCACAGTCGCTCTGCGAGCTGCGGCTTTGCCAGGAGGCGGATTGGGTACCACGCACTACTTGTCCGACTGCGGGAAGCTCCTCATAGCGCAAGGCGGCGAGTCCCCGGGCCGACTAGTCTGGCCTGGTGCCAAGCGGCTTGTAATGAAAGTGATGTACTCGAAGGCATAATTATTATCATACAGATAACAAAAAGGGCAGTCCCCGAGCTCGTCTCGGGGGGCCCAAAGTCTTACTACTTTAATACAAAAAGGGTAGTGCGATACATACTGCATCAACTGTAAAATCTTCGAAGAAGATTTGCATTCCACGGGCGCTCTGTCTCTTTGCCGGAGTCGTCCCTCTTGCGCGCTCGGGGCTTCTGAGCGTCGATTAGGTAGTAGGCGTCATTCCCTAGCACCTTGCTGATGATAAAGGGGCCTTCCCAAGGTGCCGACAGCTTGTGCTGGCCGGCTGTTCGCTGGGTCAGCCGGAGCACAAGGTTGCCTTCTTGGAAAGATCTTGGCCTGACCTTCCTGTTGTAGTATCGACGCAGACTCTGCTGGTAGATGCTGGACCAGCTGAGTGCCAACAGCCGACCCTCTTCCAGTAGATCGACACCGTCTTGACGTGCTTCTTCTGCTTCTTCCTCGGTGTACATGGTGACTCGCGGGGAGTCGAACTCTATGTCCGTTGGGATGATGGCTTCGGCACCATAGACGAGGAAGAAGGGTGTGAAGCCGGTTGACTTGTTTGGAGTCGTGCGCAGACTCCAGAGGACAGCTGGCAGCTCCTCAAGCCAACAGCCGGCAGATCGCTCCAGCGGTACGACGAGTCGAGGCTTGATGCCGGATAAGATTAGGCCGTTCGCTCGCTCCACCTGGCCGTTTGACTGCGGATGGGCAACGGACGCTAAGTCCAGTCGGATGCCCTGTGTCGCGCAGAAACGGGCCAAGGCGCCTTTGGCAAAATTCGTGCCATTGTCGGTGATGATGCTGTGTGGGATGCCGTACCGAGTTGTGATGTCAGCGATGAAGGTCACTGCAGTCGTACCATTCAACTTCTTGATGGGTTTCACCTCCACCCACTTGGTGAATTTGTCCACTGCGACAAGTAGGTGAGTCAAGCCACCTCGTGCCGTCTTGAATGGTCCCACCATGTCCAGGCCCCAGACTGCAAAGGGCCAGGCGATGGGGATAATCTTGAGTGCGGAAGCTGGCTGAAGTGGCTTGGAACGGAAAATCTGGCACCCCTTGCACTTTTGGACTAACTCTTTGGCCTCTTCCAGGGCGGTTGGCCAGAAGAAACCGTGCCGAAAGGCTTTGGCGATGAGTGCCCTGGAGGCCGTGTGGTGACCGCACTCGCCTTCATGGATGTCTCTGAGGATTGCTTGGCCTTGTTCTGCCTCGACGCAGCGTTGGAAGACACTGGTAACGCTGCGCCTGACCAGCTCTCTGTTGACTATGGTGTAGGCTGCTGCTCGGTGTTGCACTTGTCGAGCCAAGACTTCATCGGCTGGCAGCTCTCCGTTTACTAAGAACCTGAGGATGGGCTGGGCCTATGAAGGTGCTGCTATTTCTTCAACTGCCACTAGTGCGACTTGGACGAGGGCGGCCGGGCTGGGAGGCGGTGGGTTGGAGTCCGCAGCCGCTTGCTGATTCGACAAAGTCCCGGGGCCGACTGGAGCAGTCCCCGGGCCGAGCTCTGGAGTCTTCGATCTTGCCACTGCAGTCCCCGGGCCGGGTTCTGAAGTCCCCGGGCCGGCTTCGACTGTGTGTTTCTTGGAGTCGGATCCGTCTTCCTCAGGCGGAGTCGGCACAAAGATTGAATCTGATTCTGGTGACGGCTTGATAGAAGGCTTGAGGAGGCGCCGGAGGGCGACACCGGATGGTATTTCCTGGCGGGTGGAGCCGATTCGTGCGAAGGCGTCTGCTTGGTCGTTGTCGTTCCTTGGCACGTGGAGGAACTCGCACCCCTCGAAGTATCCGCTGAGTTGCTGGACGACGAAACGATAGCTCGCCATATTTGCGTCCTTGGCGTCCCAATCGCCACATGATTGCTGGACCACCAAGTCAGAGTCGCCATAACACAGGATCCGGCGAATGCCGAGTTCTTTGGCAAGCTGGAGCCCGTGGATGAGCGCCTCGTACTCGGCCACGTTGTTGGAGGCGGCGAAGTGGATCTGTAGCGCATATCCGAGCTTGTCGCCCTTGGGGGAAGTGAGGACGACGCCGGCTCCCAAGCCGGTGTGCATCTTGGAGCCGTCGAAGTGCATCCGCCAATGGGTGGAGTCAGGCGCTGGCGGCAGATACTGGGTCTCGGCCCAGTCAACGAGGAAGTCGGCCAGTGCTTGCGACTTGTTGGCGGTGCGGGGCTCGTAGTAGATGGTGTAGGGGGCCAGGTCGATGGCCCATTTGGCCACTCGGCCAGAAGCATCTCGGCTCCCGATGATCTCGGCCAGTGGAGCTGTGCAGACCACAGTGATTGGATGCTCTTGGAAGTAAGGCTTCAATTTCTTGGCGGCAAAATGCACGCCGTAGCACATCTTCTGGTCATGGGGGTAGTTCTGCTTGGAGGCCGACAGCACCTCGCTCAAGTAATATACCGGTCTCTGGACAGGTAGCGCCTTGCCTTCCTCCTTGCACTCGACTACAATGACTGTGCTGACTACTCAACTGGTGGCGGCAATGTATAGGAGCATGGGCTCTTTGGGAGTCGGAGCCGCCAGCACAGGGGGAGTAGTCAACATCTTCTTTAGCTGGAGAAAAGCCTCGTCCGCCTTGGGAGTCCACTCAAAGAATGTCGTCTTCTTCATGAGCTGACGCAAGGGGAGAGCCTTCTCGCCCAGCCGACTGATGAATCGGCTAATGGATGCCAAACAGCCGGTGAACTTATGCACATCTAACAGTCATCGGGGTGCTTCCATCCTCTCGATGGCCTTGATCTTCACATGATTGCA
The DNA here is from genome assembly GCF_018294505.1 of Triticum aestivum. Classification (NCBI taxonomy): domain Eukaryota; kingdom Viridiplantae; phylum Streptophyta; class Magnoliopsida; order Poales; family Poaceae; genus Triticum; species Triticum aestivum. Next base: position 189,589,584 of record NC_057804.1, read on the forward strand.
TTCTATGCCGCATTCGGGGACCAGGAAACCGAGGAGCTGGCCGGCTGGTACTCCAAAAACGCACTTCTCTGGATTGAGCTTGATCTGGAATCGGCGCAGATTCTCAAATGTTTCCTTGAGGTCCTCCAGCAAGGTTCCACGCTTCTCCGTCTTCACCACTACATCATCCACATAGACGTGGGCATTTCTACCGAGTTGCTTCAGGAGGCACTTCTGCATGCAACGCTGAAAGGTGGCCCCGGCGTTTCTTAAGCCGAACGTCATGGTCAGGTAGCAGAAGGCTCCAAATGGCGTGATGAAGGCGGTCTTCAGTCTGTGAGCCGGGTTCAGCTTGATCTGGTGATATCCTGAATATGCGTCCAGGAAACTCAACAGCTCGCATCCGGCTATGGAGTCTATAACCTGATCGATTCTCGGCAGAGCAAATGGGTCCTTGGGGCAAGCTTTGTTGAGGCTCGTGTAATCAATGCATATTCGCCACTGCTTGTTCTTCTTCAGCACTAGTACTGGGTTTACCAACCACTCTGGAAAAAACACTTCCATGATGAAGCCGGCTGCCAGGAGCCGGGCTATTTCTTCTCCAACAACTCTTCTTTTTTCTTCTGACAGGCGGCGCAAGGGCTGTCTGACAGGCTTCATATCAGATCGGACATGTAATTTGTGCTCGGCGAATTCCGTTGGGACACCAGGCATGTCCTTGGGGGACCATGCGAAGATGTCGCGATTCTCATGGAGGAAATCGATGAGCTCGCCTTCCTATTTGCTGTCAAGGCCTGTGCCCATGACAGCGTATCTCTCCGGGTGCTCCGGGTCCAACAGTATCTTCTTTGTTTCTTTGGCCGGCTTGAATGATCCTTCTGCTTCCGACTCCTTGGGGTCGGGCGACAACTCGGGCTGCTTGCCGGCCATCGCCACGACCCGATCGAGAAGCCGTTTCTCAGCCACGATCACGAAGGACTCGGCCAGCCGACTGCTTTCGGCCGCGCAAGCGGACGACTTCCTGTAGTCACCGGACACGGTTAGGATTCCCTTGGAACTCGGCATCTTCATCTTGAGGTAGGTGAAGCGGGGGACCGCCATGAACTTGGCCAAGGCGGGTCGGCCAAGCAATGCATGATATGGGCTCTCAAGGTCCACCACCTCAAACCAAATTGGCTCTCGGCGGAAATGATCCTTGTCTCCGAAGAGGACATCTATCAGGATCTTGCCCATTGGTGAGCAGGAAAGGCCACGGACAATTCCGTGGAACACAGTCCGGCTGCTTTGAAGCTGTCTTCGCTTGATTCCTAATTTCTCCACTGTATCCTTGTACAGGATGTTGATACTGCTGCCTCCGTCTATCAGTACTCGCGAGAAGCGAGCGGCCCGCCTATCTGTGGCGAGTGTGGCGCCTAAGACCAAGGCGTAGGAGCCTGGACTCGGCATCACCTCTGGGTGATCAGCTCTGCTCCAACTGATAGGCTTTTCGGACCAATGCATGAACTCTGGAGTACTTGTCGCAACCGCACTCACTTCTTGCTGCTGTTGGCGCCTGCTGCGTCGGTCATCCGCTACACTGGTGAACACCACATAGGCTCCGTGCTCATCCGGGAACTCGTCTTGTATCGCGCTGACTGGCCTGACGGCCGGCTGCTGGGGCGGCTGTGGAGGAGGCGGCCCAGCAGGAGGGGGAGGGAGCAGGCCGTCCCCCTTGGCGATTCTGGTCAGCCAGTGGCATTTCCTGGTGGTGTGGTTTCACGGCTTCGCGCCACTGTGGAACTTGCAGGGACCGTCTAGAGTCTGCTCGTAGGAGAAAGCCAGCAGCCAGTTGGACTTGCCGCCCTTCTGTCGCTTCGCTGGAGGCGGTCCCTCCAACTGCTGGTCTTCTGTTGTTGCCACTTGCCGACTGTTGGAAGTCGGCTGCGGGGCTTTGCGCTTCTGGTCATTCTGCTGTTGCCGCCAACTGGTGTCTCCAGCCGGAGTTCTTGGAGCCTGAGGGGCGACATTGCCAGTTGTGCTGACCCGAATCTCCGCCTTCATGGAGGAGTTGGCCGTGGCGTACTTGTCCGCTGTGATCAGCAGCTCATCGAGGGTCTCCGGCTCGTCGCAGAGGAGCTTGTGCTTGAGGAGGGTGCCTTCTCTGCACCCGGCAGTAAAGTACTTGATGGCTTGCACCTCGTGCATGCCCTCGCAGGAGTTCCGGAGTTCACCCTAGCGCGTGAGGTAGTCACGAGTAGACTCGTCAGGGCCTTGCACGCACAAGGAGAGTTGGCGTGGCTTGGGAGGTCGCTTGTACGTGCTGGTGAAGTTGCGGATGAAAGCCTCGGTGAAGTCGACCCAGTTGTTGATGCAGCGAGGCTTCAGACTGGTCAACCACGTCCGGGCCGAGCCCTGGAGCATGAGCGGGATGTATCTTACGGCAACACGCTTGTTGCCGTTCGCTATGTTGACGGCGGTGGAGTAGTCGATCAGCCAATCTTCCGGCTTCATGGTGCTTGTATATTTGGGCGTGTCTCGGGGGAGCGTGAACCATTTGGGGAAGGGCTCATCTCGGATGCGGGGTCCAAAGCAGGGGGGACCCAACTCGTCTTCTTCTTCCAGTGCCAGGGATCGGTGGAGTCGGTCGATCCGGTGGCGGGCGTCGTTCTCTCCGACTCCCTCTCGGTGGCCAAGGCGGTCACCGAGAGTCGGAAGTTCCACGGGCGGCAGGGAGACTCGCCTTTCTCTGCGAGGAGGGGGAGGCAGGTAGTCGTCCTGCCGTTCCACCGCTTTGGGGCGGCCGTCTTGCTCGCGCTCGATGGTGATGTGAGTCCGACTGTGGCTGACAGCCGGCTCCTTGTCCTTCTTCCCACGGGCCCCGCCATTCGGCGTCCGTGACATCGCTCCTTGGTCTCGGCGAGGCGGTGGGTCGTCGTTTTGGCGCTGCGGCGACTCGGTGTGGTAGCCGGCATCATTCTACGCGGCAGCCACGTCGAGGAGCTGCTGAACTAGCTCCGTCATTACGCGGCGCTCTTCGCCTTCGAAGTTGTCGAGCTCGTGTGCCGCCGCCTGGGCGGCACGGATATTCTCTGCGGGCGTGGCATACATAGGGCGATCGTCCCCGAAGAGGTTGGTGATTGCCGTGCTGCGCCGTCGGACCGCACCTAGGCGGCTAGGCCCGGTCGGAGCCGGTGAGCCGCCTATGGCGCGATCCATCTCGCGTTGGTAAGCTTCTGACAAGCGCCTCATGCTTGCCAGCTTCTTCGCGCCCTCGACGAGCTGAAGGCGGAGCGCCTCCAGCGTCTCGGCGTCGGCGTCTTCCAGAATCGGCGCTGCAAGGCCTCGCAGGGCCGCGTCAAGCGGGTCATGCGCTCCTTCGCCAGAGCGCTCGCCGTGGTCGAGGACGAGGACCTCAGTGATGGTGCTTCCGCCGCTCCCCGCGTGAGAGAGCGGCTCGTCGTAGACCACCACGTTGGTGGGGAATGCGTCGAGCGACGCGGTGTCGGAGTCGACCAGCATCAGGTCGGTGGATCCTATGGACTCCAGGTCCGCGGCAGGCTCGCCGGCGACATGGAGTTGGTCGAGGAGGCCCGCGAGGAGGCTCTCGGGGACACTCGTGCCTGCATCGGACGCAGGCTCATCGGAGAGGCGAACCTCGCCGATAAGATCGACGAGGCAACTGGCCGCACAGGCGATCTCAGCGCCGTGCAGCGCGTCGGCACAGACGCCATCCGGCGTGCCGGGCTGGCTGTGCTCGCCAGGGAGGAACAGGGTTCCCGTCCAGAGCAGATCTCCGGACGACGGTGCACCTCACCCCGTGGTGGGTGCCAAATGTCGGGGGTTGTGTACGACATATGCCAAAGGATGGCTTATCATGGGGGGAGCGAGTAGAACGTTGCCGGTGCCTGGAAGCGGGATGAGGCAAAGACATGCACGCCGGCGGAACTTACCCAGCTTCAGGGCTCTCCTAGGAGATAACACCCCTACTGCTGATCTGCGGGGTCTCCGCATGATCACCAAGGCAAAGTGGCTATAATGGTGCTCCTGGAGTTGTTTCGGGAGGCAGGAGAGGACAAGGCTAGCTCTCTCCACCCTGTGCTATCTGGTCTATCTCTATCTAGGTCCGAACCCTTTGCATGGGTGCCTCGGGGGGTTTATATAGTCCTACCCCCCGGGGGTACAATAGTAATCCGACTGGGCACGGGTCCCAGCCGTCTATCTCTCAGGCCGCCGTCTTCCCCGCCAGCTTCTGGGGCCCGCCGATTGGCGGGTCCCGCGGACAGGCTTGATACTGTAGCGGCACTCCTGATGACGCAGGCTCGGTCATTGGGTCGTGACAACAGTGCCGCCATCTATCGGGCGATCACTCTCGCCATTCCCCATCCTATCTGGTTAATGGCTCGTGGGGCCCTGGGGAGGAGTCGGCCGACTCCAAGGAGGCCGACTCCCACAGATCTGTCTTCGGGGCGCCCAGGCCGCCTTCGGCCCACCCACTGACAGGCGGCCCCGCCGTCTTCGGGCCGTACAGGCGGCGTCGTGGGCACAGTGCGTGGTGCACTGTGGCTGAGGTCAGGGCAGGCATGGCAACAGTGTCGCGCCTCGCCGGAGATCTTCCAGCGATACAGCTCACTATAGCCATGCCGGCCCTTCGTAAGCAGGGGGGAACGGCCACACCATGACCGTACCCCACATCGTACTTCGGGATGAGGGAGGAGTCATGGGCCGACTCTCCATAGTCGGCCTCTCTGGAGGTCGCCAGCTCGGAGTCGGCTTGTCTCGGAGTCGCCGTCTGGGACTCGGCTTGTCTTGGAGTCGCTTCTAGGACTCGGCTTGAGGGGCGCGGCCTGCCCCGACGTCTTGAAAGGTCCTGGGACTCAGGTTAGCCTACCCGTGGCCCAATACTCCGACAATAAGGCTGAGCGGTGCATCAGATAGCTGAGAGGGGGAAAGAGATATTCCATCCGCTTGATAATGCAGTGCATGTAAATTTTTTGGAAGTCAAACTTTGGAAACTTTGATCAGGTTTACGCAAATGTTATTTATATCTACAATACCAAAGATACATCATACAAAACTACATCTCATGGTGAATCTAATGGTATATGTTTTCCGTACTAGATGTAATCCTTTTTCTCCACGTACATGGTCAAACTTTGTGATGTTTGACTTTTCAATAAATCTATGTGCTATGGACGGAGGTGAGTGCCGCAGTCGAGACAGATCAAGTGTGTGTGAAGGAGAATGAGTAAGTGTGCAAAAAGAGTATGTGTGTGAAAGAGAAAGTCACAAGAAACGATAAATTATAGAGAGAGTGTGTTTTTTCATTTCTTATGCGAACATATCACGCGTGCATCTCCGAGATGGAAAAGCGAGGCGAGGAGATACATGAAGATAGCTAGTGTGTGATTGTTTGCAACGGAGAGAGACACCCATGTAGAACATGTCCAATAGAGGTCTGGCCAACAAGGAAAAAAGGTCGAGAGGGACACATGGATGGCATGGACGCATGGGGAGGGAGAGAGGGTGTGTTTGTGATAGAGAGATCCCCTCGAGATCGTGAGGGGACTATAAGGGTGGGAGATCGAGGGAGTGCGTGCGCGATAGAAACATGCCCCGAGATAAATCGAGATAGACCATGCACATGTTTGTGATGGAGACTAAGATTAGCTAGTCATATACATATATGGGGGACTGTGTGTGCCTACAATTGAGTGAGAGACCATCATACTTGGCTAGCTGGGCATGAGATTGTGTGTGTATGTGCATGTGAGATGGAGAGAGAACGATGGAGAGAGATAGAGTTTTAGATGGGCCTATCGAGTGCGAGTGAGATATGCATGTGTGACCCAGGTGGATGGAGAGTTTGAGAGAGGGGGGAAGAGCTCCGAGACGACATAGTGGTGCACGAGAGAGTTACGGGCAAAGAGCCAAGGAATTTGTGTGCGTACGATGAGTGCACTCAAGATATCTAGCTTAGACTAGCTAGAGTATCATACATAGTGTGCGAGAGAGACCTATAGATGGTGTATATATGAATGCGGACTAGAAAG
>NC_057804.1:189595803-189693350 GCF_018294505.1 Triticum aestivum
GGTTGTGTGCGACAGAATTGAAGATTGTCGGCGAGAGAGTGAGAGAGAGAGAGAGAGAGAACATGAGTCCGGGAGAGGGGGAGGTCGCGTTTTATGCATCAAAGACTGATATAAACCATGTTTCGATATAAACTTGCATTCAAATATTTAAATTGGAGACCATGTTGTCTGCAATCCACACATGAACGGATATATGCGTATATCAAACAAGTTCATTAATTTGACTTTCAACATATTCATGGAGTACTATAATACTGTACAACATGCTACTCGATTGAGGTGTTCAATTTTGGATTTAGTTCACTATTTTGACCTACTGAACAAGCTAGCTCATTGAATCGAGATATTTCATTTTGGGTTTGATTCACGTTTTTGAGGGGGTCAACTATTTGTCATATAGTAAATCGCTAGCAACGAGCATGTAAAAACACATTACTCCCAAGCATCATCTCTCCGTCTAAAAAAGAAGTGGCAAGCTAATATTTAAAAATTTGATTTGAATCGACTTGGTAAGGTAGACGTGTATGCTCGTTCTCCCAAAATTTTAACGAACCATTAAACATCCTCTCTGCTCGGTGGAATTCGCCCGAGCAAATAAATGGGAGACACGAAATTACCGTCCTATGTGGGACACGCATCAATTGGCCCGTTGTACATCGAGGGTAGGTTCGTAACTTCATCCAAGCGCGCCTTCTCCTCGGCCGAAATGACATGTGCCGAATAATTCATAAACCATGGTCGGCAAAACAAGCTCTCCTCGCCCGAAATAGCTCGCGCCCACTATTTCAAAACACGCTCTCCTCGCCCGAATTCGCTCGCGCCCACTATAGTTCAAAACACGCCCTCCTCGCCCGAAATCGCTCCCGCCCACTATTTGGGGGGAAGCAAAGTTACTCTATTATCCCCGACCCTCAGTACACAGACCCAAGCGGAGAAGCCTATAGGCAAGGGTAGAACTGTCACTCCCCCTCACATTTCAGACAAATGCATCCGTAAGACATGGTTCCACTCCCCTCCCAATTCCCCCCCGCCCGCCCCATTCATACCCCGTGGGCGCCAAATCACCTTCTCCCCGGGAAGCTCCCTTCTCCCGAGCCGCGAAACCTCAGCCCCACCTCCATGGCGCCCCCACCGTACCAATTTCACAGCCTCCCTCCTCCCTAATGTCGGTGACGCTATCCAATTGCCGTCGTGCACTGGGTCGTGTGCCTCTTACTCCGTGCTGCTGGTGCTGCCTCGATGATGACCACGTGAACCGTACCGGAGGCGATTCACCCCCGCCGTTGTTCACGGCGCCGGAGCGGCTCCAACTTCAGATCCGTCCAGAGTCCTGGCGCTGCTTCCGCGTAGCCGTCAACCGTTGCGACATCGCTCTTTCCCTGCCGCCGGTCACCACCGCAACCGCGTCGGCCTCACCGACTCGGCAGCTGGACCTTCCTACTTCACCATGCCACCAGATAGGTCGCACCCTCATCTGAAATCACTTTATTTAGGCGTCAGTTGTCTTAATTTTTATTCTGGGCCAATCGATTCCCAATGGGAAGCAGCACCCCTCGAGGCGGCGGAGCTCCTAGGCTGTCGGTTGGTTGGTGTCTAATGTAAGGGTGCGGGGCCGCAAGTTCGCCACGGAAGTAGCACTTAGATGGCTATCTTTTAGAGTTGCGTGGGTTGAAGGTACTCCCGCCGCCGAATCTGGATGACTGGGAGTCTTTGTGGATTGGCCCGGGGGCGGCGCAACCATGGCAGTGTGGTGGGGCGGGGAGCGGGGTTTTGGACGGGGCCTCGGACGGCGGAGGCAGGCTGTTCTGCCATTGGTCGCTGGCTCTTCGGGGAAGATTCCGAACAGTGTCAGCCGGGAGGCACAAGACGGCCATCAAGCCATTTGGCATAGATCGGACAGTACAAAAATAAAATAAAATCGTGTGACCCCAATTTAGTATTCAGTCAACAAACGTGTGACCACTCTTGTACCTTGCTGTTGATCTCTTAGTGTATTTCTTCGGATCAAAGAGATATGTCGTTCTTAACTTTATGCGTTATCTGCATCTTTAGAAACACCGTCTTCTGACTCACCACAGCTGCTCCAACAAGGGAAGCATACACCAAAAAGGAGCTACAGTCCCCACTCAACAGTTCCCTGCATCGAATGCGCGTGCCCGACATGGACAGCCACAACAACTGCAGGGCCATCGACAAGTCAGCACATGTTGCTCACTCCTATGGATGGCAGCCAGATAGGTTGTACCCTCATCTTACTTGTGTGTGACATTTATGGCTTTGTTATTCATCTAAGCACGGAAACATGCTGATCTCTTACGGGTCTTGTTCAGGAGTTCACGCTATTCCATAGTTCAGCTAAGATACTTGTTCTTTAGGTAACGTTGTTCCATAGTTATCATCCAGCAGCCAATGCTATCCCACAGGCTCGTGATTATAGTATTATACCACTTCTAGTATTACCTACGTTGTCCTTTAATACTTTTGTGTGCCATCTAGTTAATCTCAAGTACAAACGATACATATTCTCTAGCTTTCATCTCTGTTCTCCCTTTAGTTTATGAGACCTGTTGCTGCTAGTTAACCCCAGTCCTACTATTTATTTCATATCCTACAGGCACTCATTTACATAAATCTAACTACTAGTTGTCTTCCATGCATGTCAGATATAATGGCACACACTGATATATCCACAAGAACCTCACGGAGCAATGTAAAGGCCAATAAACTTGATGTCAATGATACCCAATATGATGGAACATGTAAAGGCAGTTCTTCAGAAGACTTGCAGAAAGATGATGAATTCTCTTCATCGCACAAGGTCCTTGCTCTAACTTGGCCTGTGATATGGGTACAACATGCATATAATGTCCTGGAGTGTATCTACTCTGTTGCAATGGCATGTGCTTAGCATGCTGATCATGCATGCAAATATGTCACGCCTTCCTGTTTTTCATTACCTATTCCATTCATGATAACATGTTTTCAAATTCAAGTATTGTCGTTCTACTCTATCGCAATGCCATCTGCTTAATTTGGACATCATGCTTTTGAATATCTTATGCATTGTTATTCATCAGTATGAACTTCATCTGTCTGCCATACCATGTTTTTTTACATTGAAGTGTTGTTCTAGTGCTCTGTTGCAATGCCATCTTATTTTCCCAATCATACACGTGTATGTTGCCTTAGTTATTTCTGTACGTATTCCGCTAGCATATAGTTTTACATTCAACTAGTTTTTTTTGCTGTGTTGTCCTGTCGTATCCCTAGCTCTTACACCATACTCCCTCCGTCCGGATTACATGCTGCCGAAATGGATAAAAAAGGATGTATGTAGAACTGAAATACGCCTAGACCCATCCATTTTTTCCGAATGGAGGGAATACATGTCAATATGTCATGCCTTTCTATTCTTCAATACCTATTCCATCTCTCTACTGTCGCATGTTTTATAATTAAAGCACCATTCTTCTATACAAGGCATGCAAGGGGAAGACGACTATGTTAGAATCTGAAGGGTTACAAACAAGGCCTTTGCAAAAGATCCAAACGCCAGGAGATAATAAACCAACTCCAGTTTTTATAGATACTGCTCCAGCATAGAGAAACCCAACTCCTACTGATAATAAGCAGATTCAGTGGCCAAAGAACTAGTCCGCTCCAGTCGAGCAAAAATATGTCAACTCAATTCTAAGAAGTGTGTGCGTATCCTTGCATCATGAAATTTTATAGCATGCTGATCATATTTTATACATGTTTCTTACCCATCTCTCTTTTAGAAAATAAGCTTAACAAATAGAAGAATTTCTGCAATGGTATCGTTTATGAGGAAAGATTCTTGCAGGAATTCTCTGTGCTCCGATGTAGATGTAAGTACCTGTTGTATATCACTATATTTTTACATCAGCATGTATTTTGTTAATCTGTGTGAATCCAACCTTTATCTGATCTAAATTTAGTTGTAGCAAAATGTATGATTAAAGGCCACAATGTTGATTTTTGTAAGGAAAACTACCTGGTAGTTTTGCATCCTGAGCTGCATGAGTGTACTATCTCATATCAGTGGGTTTGAATACTTTGGTTCTGTAGTGGGTTTTTCATTGTTTTTTTACTGTGTTGTCCTGTCGTATCCCTAGCTCTTACATCATACTCCCTCCGTCCGGATTAAATGTCGCAGAAATGGATAAAACTGGATGTATCTAGAACTGAAATACGCCTAGACCCGTCCATTTATTTCCAGATGGAGGGAATACATGTCAATATGTCATGGCTTTCTATTCTTCAGTAGCTATTCCATCTCTGTTGTAGCATGTTTTATAACCGAATCACCATTCTTCTATATAAGGCATGCAAGGGGAAGACAACTCTGTTAGAATCTGAAGGGTTACAAACCAGGTTTTTGCAAAAGATCCAAACGCCAGGAGATAATAAACCAACTCTATTTTTCATAGATACTACTCCAGCACAGAGAAACCCAACTCCCACTGATAATAAGCAGATTCCAGTGGCCAAAGAACTAGTCCTCTCCAGTCCAGCAAAAGAATGTCAACTCCATTCTAAGAAGCGTGTGCGTATCCTCGCATCATGAAATTTTATAGCATTCTGATCATATTTTCTACATGTTTCTTACCCATCTCTCTTTTAGAAAATAAGGTTAAACGATAGAAGACTTCCTCCATTCGGATCGTATTCGAGGAAAATATCTTGCGGGAATTCTCTGTGCTCCAATGCTGATGTAAGTACCTGTTGTATATCACTATATGTTTACATCAACATGTATTTTGTTAATCGGCGTGAATCTAACCTTTATCTGATCTAAAATTAGTTGTAGCAAAATGTTAAAGGCGCCAATGTTGATTTTGGTAAGGAAAACTGCCTAGTAGTTTTGCGTACTGAGCTGCATGAATGTACTATCTCATATCATGCACATTACTGAATTGTAGTGCTTCTCTGGTTGCCCATTCATTCATTGTGTCAATGTTGCTTTCGTACTACCTTACCTGGATGATGATAGCTTTGCCATATTGTGTTAATTTGGTGTAGGCTACTTGCCCAAACGTTTGTTGTGTCAATGTTGCTTTCCTATTATCTGACTTCGCCAATGATAGTAATGCTAGTGTGTTAATTTTGTGCAGGCTGCTGAAGATAAGAAGACAAACTCTGAAAACACCAAGGCAACCCCATTGTTTCTTTCCAGTAAATCTAGGCCAGGTAATATGGCAATAACTCATGATTAATCTGTTTGGTTCCCGTCCTAATTTACATTATGATGTAGTGGTCGAGACACTCTCCACTATCAATAATACAAGCCTGCCAAAATCTCCATTTGAATCTGTTCAGTATCCTCTGTCTCGAATGCAACAGAATAAATGTATGTTTGTGAACCAATTAATGGCTAAAGCAATGATGGAAATGGTGGATGAATCAGAGGTGCAGAGTCGTGCGACACAACAACTAATCAATGTTTTCAGAGACAGTGTAGCAAAGCAGAAAGAACTTGCCCACATGCTTATGGGCGTCATCTGCGCTGAGGTTGCAGATTGTGACGTTGTAGATGGTTAGGTTCTGCTCATTTATTTGCACTGGCATCAATCTTTGATTGCCCAGTGGATGTATTTCCTGTAATATATGCTGGATGTACAACGTTATTCCCTGTATGCCGTACCTTTGCGTGATCGGTTTTGGTCCTGTGCATAATTGCTCGTCGTAATGGGCTCAAATTATCTAATTTGGCCTAAAGACATGTACGAACTTTAGTGGGCCCATTAAGTTAATGGGCCGTTACTAGGCCGAAAGTTAATGGTCGGCCCTCTTACCTCCCGGGTCGTTAATAGGCCGACATTGAAGCGGGCAACAGGTGGCCCCAGTTTATTTCATGGGCCATTAACAGGCTGTTACTAAGTTTGGGATACATATGGCCCAACTATACTGTAGGCCTTTAGCAGGCCGAAAGAGACAGCGGGCTTGCACTGGACCATGAAGACCATGGGCCGCTAAGAGGCCGAAAGTCAGGTCGTATTGTAAATGGCCCAACTGTGTTGTGGGCCTTTAGCAGGCCGAAAGAGAAACCGGGCTGGTATTGGACCATGGAGGGCATGGGTCGTTAAAAGGCCAAAACTAAGGTCCGACTACAAATGGCCCAACTCATTTATGGTTCGTTAATAGGCCAAAAGTCACACAGGGCCGGGAATTGTCCCAACACTTAAATGGGTCGCTAAAAGGCCAAAACTCAGGTCCGACTAAAAATGGCCCAACTTATTTATGGGCCGTCAACAGGCTGAAAGTGACACCGGGCCAGAAAATTGGCCCAACACTTAAATGGGCCGCTAAAAGGCCGAAACTCAGGTCCGACAAAAAATGGCCCATCAGTTTTATGGGCCGTCAACAGGTTGAAAGACACACCGGGCCGGAAACAAGCCCAACATTTAAATGGGTCGCTAAAAGGCCGAAAGATGTACATCCTGAAAATTGGCCCATCCATTAAACGGGCCGTTAACAGGCCGAAATCTCATCGGGCTGATATTGAGCCCAGATATATAGTGGGCTGTTAACGGGCTCGAAATGACGATGGGCTGCAATGGTGTCAAATCTTTAACGGGTCGTTAACGGGCCGAATTGGCTCATCTCGTATGGCCCGTGGGCTTAAATGAACCTCACACAAGTAGGCCTTATATGGGCTGGCCTGCTAATTTTTACTGGGCCGGCCTTTTCACAGGAATGGGCCTCTATTGGGCCGTGCCATGTGTCGACGTACCATAGGCGTCTTCCGTCCAATGAGTGGATGACATCTGTCCCAACGGTGAGCCGACACGTGTTTCCTCCAGCCAATGATGATTTTACACGTGGAAAATCCCCATTGGTCGGGGCTATTAACGGGTTATCAGATCCAAAACCCGACCCGATAGCTTAACGGCGTTGCATTACGGTGGATGCCACGTGTCGGTCACCCTTGACAAAAGCACTTTTGTGACGCGCGATTTATCGTCATGGAAGTGGACACTTCCGTGATGATAATTTTGGTAATGTCATGGAACAGTTCTACGACAGCACATGTATGACTATCTTGATTCTATCATAAATTTGTCATGGATGTACATGCATGACAAAAAACGCGACCTACTGTGACAAACACGTATCATCACGGAAGTGTATTTTTTTGTAGTGCGGCCCAGCGCGGTGAAGGCATGAATCTGGAATGCTTGTTAAACTAGCCCTGCCCAAAGCACGGGACAAAGGAGGTTCCGGCAACGCACCGCTGGAAGGATTGTCACATCATGAGGGAATTCAAAAACTATGATCTCTTCCGGTATGATTAGGGTCCATCCGGTGGTTCCGGTCCAGGGTTTCACGGGCCGGGTTACGGTGGCGGCGGTTCAAACTCGGGATTTTAGAAATCAAGGCAATAAAAACAACCAAGGTGGCCAGAATCAGCAGAGTAATCAGGGGAATCAGCAGCAGTCAGGTTATCAGAGCAACCCGAAGCAGTTAAACGGTGGACAGTATCATGTCTTCACCACTAGTTTGTGCAAGCGCGATCAGAAGCTCCATAAAAGGGCAGTAAACTCTGTTGAACCAGCAGTGCCCCGTTATCTATGCTGGTCTAAGCAACCTATTGTCTGGAGTCGGGAGGATCATCCGCCCCGGGTGACAATCCGGGCCATCTAGCTTTGGTGGTTGCACCGCAGGTTGGGGGTTATAAGTTCACCAAGGTACTCATGGACGGAGGCAGCAGGATCAATATCTTGTATTACGAAACCTTCTGGCATATGGGGTTGACAGATAAGAACCTTAGACCGTCAAACACTATTTTTCACGGTGTGGTGCCTGGTAAATCGGCTTACCCAGTTGGCCAGATAGCTCTGGAGGTGGATTTTGGTGATGATCATGATTCAAGATCAGAGACAGTGACCTTTGAAGTGGTTAAAATCAGAAGTCCATATCATGCCCTGTTTGGATGACCGGTTTATGCTAAATTCATGGCAAGGCCATGTTATTTTTATCTGCATCTCAAGATGCCGGGTCATAAGGGGACCATCACGATTCACGGTAGCGGCAAGATTGCTATGGAGTGTGCAGAAGGTGATGCGGCTTATGCTGAGTCGGTTTGTGCAACGGAAGAGTCGAAGTTTTACAAAGACAATGTTGATTCGGCAGATATGACTTCCCTAAAGAAGCCCACCACAAAGCATGATCCGACTTTGAAGCTTAAATCGGCTGATGAGACTAAATTGGTTGACTTTGTTCCTAGCGATTCATCCAAGCAGTTTAGCATCAGCGTCAACTTGGATCCGAAATAGGAAAGCGCGCTCATCGAGTTCATCCATGAGAACCAGGACATCTTGCATGGAAACGTTTTGACATGCCAGGTGTACCGAGGGAACTCACTGAGCACACTCTTAATATTGATCTGAAGTTCAAACCGGTTAAACAGTTTCTTCGCCGTTTTAATGAAGAGCGGCGCAAGGCCATTGGTGAACAGGTAGCCCGGCTGTTGGCAGCAGGGTTTATTGTGGAGGTGTTTCACCCAGAGTGGTTGGCTAATCCAGTGCTGGTACTTAAGAAAACGACACTTGGCGGATGTGTGTGGATTACACATATTTGAACAAATCTTGCCCAGCTGATCCCTTTGCCCTCCCTCGTATTGATCAAATCATTGATGCTACGGCGGGTTGTGAGCGTTTGAGTTTCTTGGATGCTTATTCTGGTTATCATCAGATAAAGATGGCAGTTAAGGACCAGGAGAAGACAACTCTCATCACTCCCTTTGGAGCCTTTTGTTATGTATCTATGCCCTTTGGGCTCAAGAGTGCCCAGGCAACTTATCAGCACCGTGTACAAAACTGTCTTCATACTCAGATTGGGCGCAATGTTCATGCCTATGTGGATGATATTGTGGTAAAGTCCAGGAAAGCAGAGACACTCATAACTGATTTGCAAGAAACCTTTGATAATCTGAGAGTTTATAAAAGGATGCTCAATCCAGCTAAGTGTGTCTTTGGTGTACCAACTGGCAAACTCTTGGGTTTCCTGGTGTCCAACCGGGGCATTGAGGCTAATCCCGAAAAGATCAAGGCTATCACATCCTTGGCTAAACCGGCATGTGTGAATGATGTTCAACGTTTGGCGGGTCGTATCGCGGCTTTGAGCCGGTTTATCAGCAGGTTGGGAGAAAATGCGATCCCTCTGTATCTGATGTTGAAGAAGATAGACAGTTTTGTCTGGAGCGATGCTGCTGATGCGGCGTTTGAGGACTTGAAGAAGCAGTTGGCTGAACCACCGGTTCTTGCTGCTCAAGTTGATAAGGAGCCATTGTTGTTATACGTGGCTGCTAATGCCCGGGCTGTCAGCGTAGCTATTGTGGTGGAGCGCAAGGAGGCTGGGAAGGAGTACCCGGTTCAAAGGCCGGTTTATTATATCAGCGAAGTGCTCATTTAGTCAAAGCAAAGATACCCGCATTGGGAGAAGCTGGTATATGGGGTTTTCATGGCAAGTCAGAAGCTTAAACAGTATTTTCAAGGTCATCCCATCATGGTGCTCAGTTCTACTCCTTTGGGGGATATAATCCAGAATAGGGAGGCAACTGGCCGGGTTGCTAAGTGGGCTATCAAGCTTGGACCACACGGTTTGAAGTATATGCCTCGAACAACCATCAAGTCCCAGGCCCTTGTGGATTTCATCAATGATTGGACAGAGTTGCAGACACCGGAAGATAAACCGGACATCACATACTGGACTATTCATGATGCGTCCAGGCAATTGGATGGCTTGGGGGCTGGAGTTGTCCTTACTTCCCCTCGAGCTGATAAAATTCATTATGTTCTTTTCTTAATGTTCCCTTGTACTAACAATGCAGCTGAGTACGAGGCCTTACTCCATGGTCTTCGAGTGGCTAAGGAGATGAATCTAAGCCGGGTATGATGCTTTGGAGACTCGGACCTGGTGGCTCGGCAAGTTTCAGGTACTTGGGATTCTAAGGATCCACTCATAGCGGCTTACCGATGAGAGGTGGATATTGTCGCTGGTCACTTCAAGGGTTATCAAGTAGAGCACATTGATCAGCGCAAAAATGAGGCGGCTGATGCTTTAAGCCAGCTGGGATCTCAGCATAAACCGGTGTCGCCCAATACCTTTCTAGATGTCTTGCACAACCCGTCAGTTCAGTTGCCTACAGAGGAGGACCTCGCTATTCCTGATCCAGAGGCATAGTTGGTGGCCGCTTTACACATTATTCCGGATTGGACGGTTCCATACTTGGCGTATATGAACTGAAGCGAGTTACCAGAAGATGCAGTTTTAGCCAGACAGATAGTCCGGCGTTCCAAGTCCATGGTTATTCACAACGGCGAGTTACACCGTTGCAGTGTCTCTGGTGTGTTCCAGCGTTGTATTTCTTCTGAAGAAGGCCATGAGATTTTATGAGAGATCCACAAAGGAGACTGTGGTCATCATGGCGGTTCAAAATCCTTGGTTGTTAAAGCGTTTCGTCATGGTTTCTATTGGCTGACAACTCATGCTGATGCTGAGGACTTGGTGAGGCGGTGCGATGGTTGTCAGAAATTCTCACGACGAGCTCATGTTCCGGCTCAGGAGCTACGGATGATTCCCATCACTTGGCTGTTTGCTACTTGGGGGCTTGACATGGTAGGGCCTTTCAAGCGATCCAAAGATAATAAGACCCACCTGTTGGTGGCGGTTGACAAGTTTACTAAATGGGTTGAAGCGGAGCCTGTAAGCAAGTGTGACGCAGCCACGGCGGTTCAATTCATCAAAAAGGTGATCTTCCGTTTCGGTTTTTCACACAGCATTATCACAGATAATGGCACGAACCTCTCCAAAGGCGAGATGGAGGACTTTTGTCAACAGGAGCACATCCGGTTTGATGTGTTATCTGTGGCTCACCCCCAATCTAATGGTCAAGCTGAGAGAGCCAATCGGGAAATCTTGAAGGGTATCAAGCCCCGGCTTATGGTTCCTTTGAAGAGGACGTCGGGTTGTTGGGTGGAGGAGTTACCATCTTTGTTATGGAGCATAAACACCACCCCAAACCGATCTACATGTTATACACCTTTCTTCATGGTTTACGGGGCAGAGGCGGTACTCCCAAGTGATATTCGTCATGACTCGCCCCGGGTTTCCAATTATGTTGAAGCAGACAACGAGCAAGCACGTCAAGAATCACTGGACCTATTAGATGAAAAATGGGACATCGCATTGGCTCGTTCGGCGGTTTATTAGCAAGACCTGCGGCGTTATCACAGTCGCCGGGTTAAAACAAGAACCTTCCAAGAAGGCGACTTAGTGGCTCCAGCTCATCCAGGATCTGACCGATATGCACAAGTTATCCCCACCTTGGGAAGGGCCCTTTGTGGTCAGCAAGAATCTGCACAACGGATCATACTACCTCATCGACGTTCCCGAGCAAAAAGACTCAAGCAAATCGGAGGAGGAGACCCGTCGGCCGTGGAATATCGCTCTTCTACGGCCTTACTACACCTGAGCCATAGGCTCTCATTATGTACATATTTTGACAATGTATATATTATGATCAATATAATAACCGGCATCCTTGCTACAAGCAGGGCCCTCTGCCGTTCTTCCAATATTTCTTGGGTTACAAGGGGGCTTCTGCTTACAAAGCGACGTCTTGTTTATCCATTAAACCGGCTATCATGCCACAATAAATCTTGGGAGCTTCACACCCAAGGGGCCAAAGAGAGTACTGTTGCTAAAGGCACTACTCAAACATAGGCACCCATTGAGCACAACTCACAAAGTTACTTGGGGGCTCTTTGTGCAAAGCAACAAAGAGTTTGAAAGGACCCTTGTAATTGGCTATCGAGCCATGGCTTGGAAGCCTGGTGTATTCACCTAAAACCCCGGGTTAACCTGCCTTCATCAAGTAAGCCACTCCTATCCAGGTAATCCTGGCATGACCCACCGAACGTTTGACAAGTCAATCTTATACAAACCCTGAACTTGTCAAAAGTTAAAATGGTGATTGGTTAGTTGGAGGCCCATCTTAAAAGGTTTTGTCAAATGGTTCAACTCAGCGGCCTGGCAGCCCACGAAAAGCCTCGAATTTTGGCCTGGCAGCCCTTGAAAAGCCTCGACTACAAGTTTTATTTGATTTTGTTTTTGCAAAGTTTCATATCTTTTTCAAGTTTTAAGTTAAACCGGTGTCTCCTGACCCGGCCAGACTATATGTCATTACATCAACCCGGTGTTTCTTAACCCAGCGTGGCTTCCAGTTATCAGCTGATTAGCACATAATTAATGGTGAACTGGCATCTCTTAATCCGGTCTAGCATTGACTCTAAGTCGCCAGGATGATCATCCGGTGTTTATCATAACCCGGCATGGCTTATTACGCACCAGTACAATGCGGTGGGCGTTTTCAAACACTCAAGGTTTGGGTTATCACCCTTACTACATAATGTTGGTAAGCCAACAGAAGGTGATTTAATATCACAGGTATGATATATTCCATATCTCATTACTTTATAACCTTGGTTATGAGAATTTTGGTTCGGCATTGGGTATCATAACCCGTCCGGCGATAAACCGCCAGGACATGTTTAAGATTTACAAATGCAGAAGGCAGGATTTTATAAGAAGTACCAAGGAAAATAAAGAAAACATAGCAACAATCATGCCGGATTACAATATCAAGTAGCAGTGCATGATGGCAGAAGATCAAAGTATTTCAACTAGCCTATTACAAGGCGCTTTGATGCCCAAAAGAATAATTGTTTGTTGCACACAATGTTATATGTGAACCGGCTGGCGGATTATGATTCAACACCAGGTTGACGTGAAGTTGAAGGATCATCTCGCGTCGGTTCAACCTCCTCCTCCTCACCCAGTGGCTGGAAGTCAAGGGTGGTCCAATCAATCCTGGTTAAGGCTTGGAAGACAACTTTGTTGCTTATAAGATTGGACGGTTCAATGTCAGGGGCATAGGTGTGCTTAAGAATTGGAGGGATAAGATTCTGTGCTTCTTTCACAACTGCGTCAACCCGCTTGTTGTCTACGTCATAGCTGGACCGGTAGACAGACAAGTCAACCTCTTCGGCCAGTTGGCTTGCCAGCGGGCGCATCTATTTTGTCAAGACTTTGAGGGCTTCATTATCAAAGTCTGATCCGTCTTCTTCTTGGCTAGGATAGCCCTTTGCGATATCTGTCGGATCAAGATCAGCAATCCAAGCTTTGGCCCGAGTCAGTGCCGTTAAAGCGCCAGCCCTTGCAGCAGATCGCTTTACCTCTTCCATCTGGGCCGGGGTCATGGATAATTTGGTCAACGTATCTCTGATCAAGGTTGGTGTCGGTTTGTTGAAGGAGGCCGCACAGATGACTCATTGAGCACCAGTATACAATTGTTCTATCAACGTGTAGGCTGCTTTCAACTTCATCCGCATATTCGAGCCCAGATGAGCAACACGACTACCTGCAAACGGTTTAAGAATTTGCTGTTAAACCAGAAACTTCAAAAATGCTTAAGGAAGATGCTTACAAAGAGTACTTACCAAATATTGCTGAAGTCATAGCATTGACTTGATGCTTTAGCCCAATTAGCTCCTCTGCCACCGGTTTAAGAGCTGCTTTGGCATCTTCAGCCCTCTTTAAAAGAGCAGTTTTTTTTGTTTCCCAATCCGCCAGCTCACTTTTGAAACCATCTTTCAATTGCTCCATGGCAGTCAAAGCACCCTTCAGTTCATATTTGGCCTTGGAGGTTTCTGCTTGCTGGGACTTGATGTTCTCCTGAAGATCGGCAATCTGGGAATCTTTGTTGCCTAAGTCAGCCTGCAAAAGACAGATGACGAAGATGTTAAGATTTATTTCTCAAAAGTCCCAAGCACATAACAAGTTATACACTTGGCACTTGGGGGTTAATGCGGATTGTTTTTTATTTTTACTATCATTAAAAGTCCCAAGGCTCAATACAAATATTAATCTTGGCACTTGGGGGCTAATGCATAATTGATCAGAAAAATCAAAGGTGCAGGAATTCAACAAGGACAAGTTTGGAACAGAAAGCCCCGGTTCATCTTGAA
Source organism: Triticum aestivum (assembly GCF_018294505.1). Classification (NCBI taxonomy): domain Eukaryota; kingdom Viridiplantae; phylum Streptophyta; class Magnoliopsida; order Poales; family Poaceae; genus Triticum; species Triticum aestivum. Next base: position 189,609,855 of record NC_057804.1, read on the forward strand.
AAGGTAAACCGGCCCTTGAGGGATACACAGTTGAAAGTTTTTTTATTTAAAGTCCCGGTTCATCTTGAAGAGATAAACCAGCCCTTGGGGGCTACAATGGAGTTGATATACAGTGCAAATAAAATTTATAAAGTGTTTGGAAATTACCTCATAACGCTCCTTCATCAAGTTGACCAAACCGGCCTCATAGTCACGGCTTGTATATAGGCGGTTTAGGTATCCAGAGTGAAGTTCTTAGTGGGGAGATGAGCATAACTTGACAGATCAGTCTTCCATTTGCCTTTCTCTTCAGCAGCAGATTCCACTTTGGCACTGTGCTTTGACAAAGCGACAGGATTGCCAGGAGAAGTATGGCCAAACCCGGTAATCACAACTTCATCAGTTGTTTTGTTTGGGCTTGTTGGTTTATCTGAGGATTTGGCCTGGCTCGGCGGATCAGCAGTTGGATTTGGAGGATTGGCAGTCGGGCTTGGTGGATCGACATGAGGGCTCACCGGGTTAGCTTCTGGCGGATCAGCATTAGTGCCCTGACCTTGTGGCACAGGATCATCCATGGCATTATCAGCATCTCCGCCAGCACCTTCTGAGGTCCTATCCAGTTCAATCTCATCAGTGGGAGCATTTGTTTTCGCTTTCTTGCTAAATCGGGCTTTGGCACTGCAAAATGACAAGCAGAGGTTAATGTGGTAATCCGGCGCGAGAAGGCAAAGCTAAAATTATTATTATACTTACCCAGGGACGGTCTTGAGGGGAGGCATTTGCATGGTTGATGAATCGCCAGAGGATGAACTGGAAGTTACCTGATAATTTGAGTCAGACGGATTAAGAGGGTATCGGAAGTAACCTGCCAAGGGATAAGACTTGTTAGAATTACAAGAGACCTCTGCATGGCGCTTCCGGATTGGGGTGTCTGGTAAACCGGAGGAAGTGACTTGCTGGCCAATATGTCGGGTTGTGCGACGAGCTTCAGGATGTTGTCGATCCAAATGAGTGAAAGGATGTGAACGCTTCACTTTCCGGACTGCGCGATGGATTTTTCTTACTGGCACAAGATTGGAATTGGAGGAAAGGGAGATTACCTCTACATGGTCAGCACGGCTAGCTTCCGCATCGTCCTGGTAATGGTCGTTGTCAATAAGATGTATGAAAAATGAACCAAGGGAGTCAAGTTCTACCTCTTGTTCTGAATCATCAACATCTTCGGGCGGATCAGAGCACTCGGCGGTTTTCTTCTTGGCTGGCCTCTTGGTGGCCTTGCTCTTAGCACGAGGAGCTCTCGCCGGTTTGTCTTGAGCTTTTGCCGGTTTTTCTTGAGTTTTCCTCTTCCAGGAAGGATCTTTGGCCTGTAAAAATAAACAAAGGGTTGTCAGAAAAATGTTAAAGCGGAGACGGATTAAAAAGCAGAAGGATAAAATTCTTACCGTTGGCGGTTTGTTGGAGGCATAAAAGGGACGCAACCCAGTCTTGCTGCACTCAGCGATCGGTTCGTCTAGCATCTTTTTGACAGACTCAGTGACTTCATCATCAGTCATCTGTATTTCATGCTGCCGTTGAGGGTCCTTGACGTCCCCGGTATACTCATGCATCAACCTGGTGCAGCGGCTTAAGGGCAGGATACCCCACGAAACCCAGCAACGAACGAGGTTAATGTCGGTTAAGCCGTTTGCTAGGAGAGCCCGGAGCTTAGAAAGTTGTGGTGCATATATTTGTCGTTCTTTGGCAGTGAGCCGCTGAGCCAGTGGATGGCCATTGCTGAGATGGTGAGCACGGTAACCCGGCAGAGGGTTTTCATCAGCAGGAGCGGTGTTCTGACAGTATAACCATGTTTGCTTCCAATCCTTGGGGTGGCTGTGATGTTTGGCATGAGGAAAATCGACTTCTTTCCTTTTCTGAATCGACACTCCGCAAAGTTCAGTATTGGGGCCGTCAGAAAATTCAGTACGGCGATTTAAGTGGAAGAAGTCTCTGAAGAGTTCAACATTCGGTTCTTCTTGTAAATAAACTTCGCAGAATACTTGGAAATTGCAGATGTTGGACACAGAGTTCAATCCAATATCTTGAGGATGGAGTTGGAAGCTGGCAAGTACATCACGAAATTTGTTTGACACGGGAGGGCTAAACCCTCGGTCTAGATGTTGCATAAACACAACCACTTCACCATCTTGAGGTTCAGGAGGGTTTTCGGCACTAGGGACGCTCTAATGAATGACTTCTTTCTTTGCCAAAGCGCCAGTTAAAACATATCCATTGAGTTATGTTTCTGTGATCTGGGAAGGAACCCAGTTGCAAGAGGAGAATTGCTTGGCCATTTTGGAGGACAAACTGTAAAGGAAGTGCAAACATCGGTTCACGGTTCAAGATTGATATACACAAATTGATATCAAACCGGAGAATCTAATCAAAGCGTGCGTGTACATTAAACTAGATATGGATGTTCAGGAAAGGACGGAGGTTTACGTAAGGGCTAATGGTACCTGCCGGATTATCGTTTTCTACATGTTAAACCGCCTACAGGGGCACGAAGGGCAACAGATCTGAAATTACTAAGTGCTACACAGACATGTTTCACAAGCTAAGGATTGTCATTTTGGACCTAACACAGTTCAGGAAAAGGAAAAATATCAAGGCCCTAAAATGGCGACAGCAGAACAGAAAGGAGCCAGATGAGGTTTTTTCGTGCTCCTAAAGATATTATGAGAAGGCGAAATAAACTAAAAGCTTTGGCCGCAGAAGAAAAAGGTCAAGTTGATCTGGATTTAATGAGACTGTAAGGGCGAAACAATGAGCACAGGCGAACACTGATGAACACAGATGAGCACCGAAACCCTAACACAGATCTAGGGTTGAGGGAAAAGGGCTTACCGGTTTCACATGAGTAGCGGAGGAGAGCTGCGAATCTCGGGTGCGTTCAGGTTGATGCAACGGCCAGGGATGATGCAGAGCTTCAAGGTCGACGGTGGCGGCGGAGCTGTCGGGCTTGAGCATCATGAGGAAGAAGAAGAAGTACGTAAGGGGAAAAGGGAAGGACCCCTGGGCCTATTTAAAGGGCGAATGGATAAAGTGGGTAGGCGCGAGAATTGAGGAGCCCGAAGCGGCAAAATGGGGCGCAACTGTCGCCTCGATCTTCGGAAGTTAATTAATGAAGGGAATCTTTATAACCTTTTTATACAGAGATGACGTCATGACGATTTACTGCCATTTTAGAAGATGACGTCATGACGGTTTACCAAAGTTTACACGGAGAAGATATCATGGCGGTTTACGAGGATCATAAGAAGATGTTCAGGGAATTTTTCTAAGTACTGAAGATTGACATGAACAGGTTCAAATCAATCTGGGGCCTAATGTTGAGGATATAACTACTGAGTGTAAACCGCCCAGGCGGGGCCGGTTCATGCTCATCTATCTTGAAGCCCATGAAGACAAAGAAGATGGCGCTCTACTATTAAATCCTAAAGGCCCAGAGCCCAAAGGCGGGTTAGGGCCCATAGTTGTAAACCGCTATAATCGTATAACTTGTATTGTAAGTTAGGGAAAGGAAGAGACCGAGCCAAACACTTGTATGAGCCGGCCTCGGGACTCTGTAAACCGGCCGGGCGTCAACCTGTGTATATAAAGGGATGACCCGGTGGCGGTTCAAGGACAAGAAACAACAGCTCGAGAGATAGGTAAAGCGGATTCGCTCCCTGCTCATCGAGATCAATCAATCCCACAACAACTGGATCGTAGGCTTTTACCTTCACCGCAAGGGGCCGAACCAGTATAAACCTCCCGGGTCCTTTGTTCCGGTTTAACCCCTTTAAGCTAATCTCGTTGCGATGGCTCCATGACTAAGTCCTTCTACTAGGACATCTGACGTGTTAATTCCACGACAGAATCCATATTGGTTCTTGTGAATGCATTTGAGGATTACATGTTGCAATCGGTTGGCCAGAAGCTTTGTCAAAAATTTGAGACAAGTGTTGGTTAAAGAAATGGGCCTGAAATATTAGGGCTTTCTGGTGAGAGCATTTTTGGAATGAGGATAATCAGAGACCCATTTATGTTCTCCAAAGATAGTTTTCCTTCATAGAAATCTTTGATTAATCTGAGGAAATCAGGCTCGATGATAGACCAGCATCGTTTGACAAAGAGGCCATTGAAGCCGTCGGGCCCAGGTGCCCTATCCACTGGTAACTCTTTTAAAACCTTGGCAATCTCCTCAGCAGAAAAAGGGCGGGAAAGCTCATCCAAATCAAGCACATGCTGAATTAAGCTGTGAAGATCAAAGCCCATGGAGATGCCCTCGGCTTGGCCCATTCAACTTTTAAAAGAGGTCCATAGGATTCCAGCCATTTGCTGATGATCAGATACAGGAACACCTCCCTCCACAGTGAGGCTGGCTATAGATTTTTTTCTCATTCGTTTTGAAGCCATAGCATGGAAGAACTTTGAGTTCTCCTCCCCCACCTTGATATAACGGATTGTGCAGCGCTACTTCCAATAGATGTAATGGATCCTCAAGAGCTCCTCATAATGCAGCTTCACAATCTTCCTAAAATTAAACTCAGGAGTGGTGAGAGGCCTCATTTCTTCAAGCTGATCAAAGAACAAAATAACCTTATTACATTCCAGAGTGAGCCTTTTTATATATGACAGGTTTTTTCTCCATCTCTCAAGATCCTGCCTGAGATGCTTGAATTTCCTAGAAATGATCGCAGTTGTTGTCAAGTCAGCAAAAACTGGTGCATTCCAGGATTGCGTGACACACTCAAAGAAACCAGGCATATCAACCCAAAAGTTTTCAAAATGAAACACTCGCGCAGCCGGTATGTTAGTGTCAATTGAGACGACACAGGGGACATGGTCAGAAGAGGTTTTGGCCAAGGGTAGAACCACTGTATTTGGATAATAAGAGATCCAGTCTGAAGTTGTGAAGAACCAATCCAACTGTTCCAACAGTGGGTTTTCCTGCATGTTAGACCAAGTGAAGCGCCAACCCTTCAAAGGTAATTCCAAAAGCCCTAAATGTCCAATGATCTCATTGAAAAGAAAGATGTCATTAACATCCCCACCAGGCAAGTTTCTATTATCTAAGGATCGAATAAAGTTGAAATCCCCTAGTAACAGCCAATGCTCATCATTGGGAATTTGAAGATGGTACAACCAATGCACAAAATTATCTCTGCGTTCTCCATCGCATGGCCCATAAACGGAGACCAGAGTCCACTTCTCACCATTATGAACAGAGGTAAATGAAATTATTATGCCAAAACTCTCAACTTGAATCAACTGGCCACTGAAGATTAAAGAATTCCAGATCACTAAGATACCTGCCAAGGCCCCAGTAGAGGGCGCAAAAGCAAAACTATCAAACCTACGTGGGCAGAATTTATGAATGGCGCGGATGTAAAAAATCAAAAAATTTAGTTTCCTGGAGACAAATAATTGAACATTGACTTTCTTTGATATTGCCCCGTACATCACGTTGTCTCGCTTCTGAATTAAGGCCCTGCACATTCCAGCACATCACTTTCCAATTATGGTAATATGAGCTATTCATGAGACAACAAGCACAGAAGATAAACCTACCAAACTGCATAACAGTTCAGGCACCCAAAAGCTGCCAAGTTCACGGCCAACCAGGACATAACCAGCCCAAGTTTAGAGGATAAATGATAGTAAAAAGAAAGAACACAAGTGCAACGCAGGCACAATAATAGAAGCATAAAGATCAACAACATCATTTAGATGAATCAGCCGATGCAGAAGTGCTTGGAGATGCCATAAGCTTCTCCACCGTTAACTTTTTTGGAGCAATGCCCAAGGACGCGCCAAGATCTTGCATGGCCCTGATGGGTGTGGGTGGTGGCACCTGGGGAACTTGGGTCTCCTCCATCATGGCATCCACGGCAGAAACAATCCTGCTCTTCTTAGCATGTGGACGACGAAGTCTTGATGGCTTGACAGGCACAACAGAGATAGGTTTGAAACCATTTGCCTTGGCACAACTCCTAGTCACCCTCCTATTACTGAAGTCTGGCGTGGGTTCAATCAACACAGAGATCGAACGACCACGCCCACGAGTTCTCTTGCCTAGAATAGGAGGTGGTGTGGCAGTAAACTCAAAGGAGTGAGACTCTGAAGCTTTTCCTGACATAGACTTGTTGTCCTTCGGAAGCATATGTGGCTGTGAGGACATCTCAGAGGGCAGCTCCTCAATAACCACCAAGGAATTTTTAACTTGACGTGCAATAACCCCAGAACTGTAGAGCAGAGCGATGAACTTGCTTTCAAAAGTATATGGCCAGAACCTGATAGGGAAAATAGATGGTGGGAGCAATGGTGTGGGCATATAAGCAGGGATGCGAGCTGACAGAATGTCCGGCATTAGAGATTTAAAGGATCTTTCCCAGATCATCTCCTGAGAAAGCATTGGCCCATAGACCACTCTGACAATGCCCAATTGAATGGGATCCAAAGGTGCAGCAAGATTGTTCATCATAGGCTGATTGACCTCCTGGTCGAGGTCCATGTCCTAACTGGAATCCAGCGATGGGTTGAGAACCATCGAGTTTTGGTCTTGGGCCGGCAAAGCTGGCTCGACCTGCTGCTCAGGCTGCTCTGGTTCAATCCATGGCTCCCATCCCGCTGCATGTTGCATGTCATTACCCCACGCATTGCCATTGACAGCATCACTGTTCACCTGGTGGTTTGGTGGGACAACATTCCACCCGAGGGCAGGATATGGCAGCATCGCCCAAAACGGATGTGGTGGGTTAAAGCCAGACATGGGGTGAGGATTTCCATCCAGTGGCATGGGATCTTCGTTAGTAGGTATCATTGCTTCAGCAAATTCAGCAGTTAGGATGTAACATCCAGCTGTCCAAGAGACGACAGTTCCTCCCTGATTAGCAAATTCTCTCAAGACCACGCTACGCGGAACCAAGGCATTATCAGGGATAGAGGCGAGCACCAGAGATCGAACTCTGCGTCGATCCGTACTGTTCCAATAGTGGATCTGACCAAAAGTGCCAACTATATCTGACAGACATTGAGTGTTGCGATAATCCAACGGCACGCCAATGAGCATTAACCAACCAGTGCGATGGCCATGAATAGCACGGAAGCCTTCACCTTCATCGTGGGGGAAGAACCTAACAAAGAACTCATTGCCATCTTCATCTAATCCAAGTGGGAAAGGTGGATGCTGAGTAAAGGAACCTTTGACAACTGAATCTTCCATCTCAAATAAACCCACGCCTTGAAACCATGTCTGAGCAAAAATCACAAGAACATGCAGGGTTTGGATCAAAAATTGAAGAACCTGCTCGCGACGAATCCCCACAAGGTGAGCCTTTGGGAGTGGCTCAACAATGGCGACCATGAACTGCTCGTGCGTATGGGGTGGTGGGACGACCGACGTGTAGAAGGTCCGGGGCAGACGATCTGCACAACCATCCACAATGTCGTATCCCTCGGGAAGGAAGCGGTGTGGATCAATGACGTAGGCTGCCATTGCCGAAGCACACGGAGAGCTTGGAGAAGGCGTAGCGGTCAATGTCGAGCTTGTGGAGGGGCCAGAACCAGTCGGCAACGGTGGTGGAGTAGATTGGTTTGGAGGTGGAGCAAGACAAAGCCGAGGAGATTGGGGTTTTTGGGCTTGCTCAAATTGATGAGAAGCTGGAGAGGCAAGGGGGGACTCTGGCTTGGTGCATGTCCCAAAGACAGGCGACGGGACTTTAGTTACCCAGACGGATGCGGCGGGAGGTTGCCTAGTACAATTCTTTTTAATGTGACCCAGACGAAATCAATTACGGCATCTCACCCTTGTACAAGTCTCTGGCTGGTGGCCCATCCCAAGACACTTATGGCAGTCCCAATAGGTAGCAGCCCAGTTCTCCACCAAATCATCAAAACTCTGCAAATCTTCGATAATTTTCTCAGGGGATGGAATCTGAGGAGCCGTGGCGGATGAGGGTGCCGGGTTGGCTAATCGAGTGGCCAGCGGGCTGCCCTCCTCCTCATCAGATAAGATAATGGGCTGTGTAACCGATCCCAAAGAAGTCGATGGGCTAGAGCAGCCATCTGACAGAACACCCTGAGAAAAGGCCGACCCAACAAATGATTTGAATGTCCCAGGAGATTCGGAGTTGCCGCCAGCCGAGAACAAACTTTCCAGAGATAGCGGCAGAGATCCAAACTGAATGTTAGGGATGGGATCCGTCACCGGAGATGCTGCTGTCAGCGGTGAGGCCGGCAAGCCTTCATGAGAATCAACAATATATCCCACTTCGGAGACAGTACGCAAATCCTTAGACGTGGCCGGATAACAATAACCCTTGCATGCCTCATAATTAAGAAACGTGGCGAAACGTAAGCTCTTGGCAGATCTAAGCGAAGTAGATGATTTGAGTGCTAGTTTCGGTGGCTGTTTTTTCATGGCTAGGAGATCTACGGCAGCACGGCGTTTATATAGACTAACTAAGGTCCACTCCTCACGCGATTCCTTTTGCCAAAGACGAAACTCTTTCTCCCAATCGGGGCCGCCATTACCCCAGAGATGAAAGTAACATTTAAATTGCGGGGAAACAAAACTCCTTTGATGCAGGATGAAAAAACCCACTTCCTTGCAAGAAACATTGAAGGAGAAAACACGATCATTGAGTTGAGATACCTTGAGCACAGAGCAATATCCACCAATGGCTGGTTCAAGGGCCAAGACAACATTATCTTCATCCAGACAAAAAGAGTGCCGTGCAAAAGAGGCCACCATGGCAAAGTGGCCAGATCGATCCGTAGGGTAGACAGAACAATGAAACAAGCGACCGATCTCATGCGCCATGCTCATCCCCGCAGAGAAATCCAAACCAAGGGAGATGGAGGCATGTACCGCCATTGAGATGCCAACCAGAAGAGAGAGCAGATGACACCGAGCAAGATGGCCAGATGCAAAACAATTTTCCATGGTTAGACGTGGAGATCACCAATGGTGGGTGGGCTAGGGTTTAGGGTGGCGGCAGGCAGGTGGGTGGGAGAGCCATTTGCTGCCTCGACAGATTCTGAAACTTCACGGTAAGAGTTTGTTCAGGCTTGTCCTTTTCTACAAAAAGGATTGGGCCATCTTTCTGCACCTTAGTTACTTTTGTTACTCGTTACGAATTACATTATCACACAACTATCTGTTACCGATAATATTAGTGCTTGCAGAGAACACCTTGCTGAAAACCGCTTGTCATTTCCTACTGCTCCTCGCTTGGTTCGACCCTCTTACTTATTGAAAGGACTATGATAGATCCCCTATATTTGTGGGTCATCAAGACTCTTTTCTGGCACCGTTACCGGGGAGTGAAGCGCCTCTAGTGAGTGGAATTTGGTAAGGAAACCTTTATATTATGTGCTGAAATTTACTGTCGCTTTTCACTATGGAAAATAATCCTTTGAGGGGCTTGTTCGGGGTATCTTCACCTCGAATGGTAGAGCAAAGAGTTGCTCCTCAACCTACTGCACCTACTGAATATATTTATTATGAAATTCCTTTGGGTATGATAGAGAAACTGCTAGCTAATCCTTATGCAGGAGATGGAACATTACATCCTGATATGCATCTAATCTATGTGGATGAAGTTTGTGGATTATTTAAGCTTGCAGGTTTGCCCGAGGATGATGTCAAGAAGAAGGTATCCCCTTTATCTTTGAAGGGAAAGGCATTGACATGGTATAGGCTATGTGATGATATCGGATCATGGAACTACAACTGATTGAAATTGGAGTTTCATCAGAAGCTTTATCCTATGCATTTGGTTCATCATCATTGGAATTATATATATAATTTTTGTCCTCGTGAAGGATAAAGTATCACTCTAGCTTGGGGGAGGCTTAAGTCAATGTTATATTCATTCCCCAATCATGAGCTCTCAAGAGAGATTATTATTCAGAATTTTTATGCTCGACTTTCTCGTAATGATCAATCCATTCTCGATACTTCTTGTACTGGTTCTTTTATGAAGATGACTATTGAATTCACATGGGATTTATTGGAAATAATTAAATGCAACTCTAAAGATTGGGAACTCGACGAAGGTAAGGAGTCAGGTATAAACCTTAAGTTTGATTGTGTTAAATTTCATGGATACCGATGCTTTTCATGATTTTAGCACTAAATATGGACTTGACTCTGAGATAGTAGCTTCTTTCTGTGAACCTTTTGCTAATCATGTTGATCTACCTAAGGAGAAGTGGTTTAAATATCATCCTCCCATTGAAGTGAAAGTAGTAGAACCTATTAAAGTCAAAGAATAAACTATAATTTATAATGCTGATCCTATTGTTCCTACTGCTTATATTGAGAAACCACCTTTTCCTGTTAGAATAAAGGATCATGCTAAAGCTTCAACTCTGGTTCGTAAGAGTTATAGTAGAACACCTACACCCCTGAACAAATTAAAGTTGAACCTAGTATTTCTTTGATTAAAGATCTCTTGGTTGATAATATTGATGGGCATGTTATTTATTTCTGTGATGAAGCTGCCATAATTGCTAACCCTGATATTAAAGATAAACATAGACCTGTTATTGGCATGCATGTTGTTTCTGCTAAAATAGGAGATCATTGTTATCATGGCTTATGTGATGTGGGTTCTAGTGTGAGTGATGACCCACAAGTGTAGGGGCTCTATCATAGTCCTTTCGATAAGTCAGAGTGTCGAACCCAATGAGGAGCAGAAGGAAATGACAAGCGGTTTTAGTGAGGTTTTGTCTGCAAGCACTGAAATTTTAGGTAAACGATAGTTTTGTGATAAGATAAATTGTAACAAGTAACAAGCAATGAAAGTAAATAAAGTGCAGCAAGGTGGCCCAATCCTTTTTGTAGCAAAGGACAAGCCTGGACAATTTGTTATAATGAGAAAAGAGCTCCCGAGGACACATGGGAATTATCGTCAAGCTAGTTTTCATCACGCTCATATGATTCGCGTTCGGTACTTTGATAATTTGATATGTGGGTGGACTGGTGCTTGGGTACTGCCCTTACTTGGACAAGCATCCCACTTATGATTAACCCCTATTGCAAGCGTCCGCAACTACAAAAGAAGTATTAAGGTAAACCTAACCACAACATTAGACATATGGATCCAAATCAACCCCTTACGAAGCAACACATAAACTAGGGTTTAAGCTTCTGTCACTCTAGCAACCCATCATCTACTTATTACTTCCTAATGCCTTCCTCTAGGCCCAAATAATGGTGAAGTGTCATATAGTCGACGTTCACATAACACCACTAGAGGAAAGACAACATACATCTCATCAAAATATCGAACGAATACCAAATTCACATAACTACTAATAGCAAGACTTCACCCATGTCCTCAGGAACAAACGTAACTACTCACAAAAGCATCTTCATGTTCATAATCAGAGGAGTAATAATATGCATTAAGGATCTGAACATATGATCTTCCACCAAGTAAACCAATTAGCATCAACTACAAGGAGTAATCAACACTACTAGCAACCCACATGTACCAATTTGTGGTTTTGATACAAGATTGGATACAAGAGATGAACTAGGGTTTTGAGAGGAGATGGTGCTGGTGAAGATGTTGATGGAGATTGACCCCCTCCCGATGAGAGGATTGTTGGTGAAGACGATGGTGATGATTTCCCCCTTCCGGAGGGAAGTTTCCCCGGTGGAACAGCTCTGCCGAAGCCCTAGATTGGTTCCGCCAAGGTTCTGCCTCGTGGCGGCGGAGTTTCGTCCCATAAGCTTGCCTCTGATTTTCTCCAGGGTAAAATCCTTCATACAACAGAAGATGGGCACCGGAGGGCCACCAGGAGCCCAGGAGACAGGTGTAACGCCCCGAGACCGATGTGCCAGGTGTCGTGCAGTTATTCGCTGTAGTTGCCATGTCATTTGCTTGTGTGTTTCATTTCATCATGTCATCATGTGCATTGAATCATCATGTTTTAAAACTTGCATCCGTCCCGGTCTCCTCGTTCCGTCCGTTGTCCGTTCTGAGCCCAGACACACTTGCACGCGCCCGCGGCATGTCCGAAATATTATTTTATAAGTGGCTGGGAAATGTTCTCGGAATGGGATGAGAGTTGACGTGTGGTCTTATTATAGTGTAGATAGACCGCCTGTCAAGTTTCATCGCATTCGGAGATCGTTTGATGCCCCAACGATTAACTATAGCGGCAATATAGCTGGTCTAACGTCGGACGTTTTCGGTCTCCGAAAACAGTCGCCGGGCCTCCCTCTCTTCTCTTCTCTCAGTGCGAGACCGTCTACACAGTCCGCTACCTACCGCCAGGTCCAGCCTAACCCCTCTCGTCAGCCCGCGACCCCCCTCACGTGCGTCCGAAAGTTGTCCCGGACCCGACCCGGACTGTCGCTACCGTCGTGTCCGGATCATCCCCAAACGTCTACAAAACATCTCCGTTTTTCTATTTGGACTTCCTATCTATTTATTCCTAGACCATCCGATTAAGATCGGAGGGACCAAATACCCCTATCCAAAATTCACTTGTGCTATATAAAGACCAACCCTAAATTTTAGGGATCTTGTCCCATCCACCCTCTCCCGAGCGCCGCCACTCTTCTTGTCCCTTCCTCCTCGGGATCCTCCCCGATCCAAAAATCCAGCCATCCACCTGCGCCTCCCTCCTTCCTCGTTTTCCCTAGCCGGCCAACCCCCACCGAGATCCAGATCCTCCAGCCGCCACCTCCTCGGTTCCCGAGGCCCAGCCTCCTCTCGCTCCCGTGCGTGCAGCAGCTGAGCAAGGGACCTCGCGCCCGATCCTTCCCCTCGTCCAGGAGGTAGGAGCCCGAGCTCCTCGATCCCTCCTCGCCGGCCAAGTCCTCGCAAGCCACCACCCTCGCCGGTGAACCCCAGGCAGGAGCCCCGTCGCCCTCTTCCTCCTCCCTGACCTGCCCCTCTCCTCCCTGCTTCATCCTCTCCCTCCCGCAGGTCATCGTCGTCGGTGGAGATCCGCGCCTCCCTGCCGTCTCGCCTCGCCATCGACCGGATCTGGCACCCCGAGGCCGGATCCGCCGCCCAGTAACCCGTTCCAGCCCTCGCGAGCGCCACCGGACCCTCCCTCGCCGGAGCTTTGCTACGCCGTCGCCATGGTCCTCTGCTTCGTGCGGGATGAGACGAGGTGACCGCTGCCGTACGTGGGTCGCTGTGCGTTGACCCTTCCCCGATTGAACCAAGGCCGGCCGGCCTAGCGTGCCTCCTCCCGTGCCAGATCCGGCCCATCCCCGCAGCCCCAAGCCGGCCTGCCTCCTCCTCTCTGCTACCGGGCCAGGCCCAGGGTGAGCAGCCCCCAAGCGCCCCCTCCTCTTATTTTTTTCACCTGTTGGGCTTGCCCCAGATTCAGCCCGCATGTGTTTTTTTTCAGCGCCTGGGAATTTGTCCAATTATTCCTGAGACAGCAGTTTTGCAGTATAGCCCCCCTAGTTCATGCATTTAATGACTCACAAACCGTGCATCGGATTAAAATGAATTATATATGAATCTTGCTCAGAATTTTGTGCAGTTTAATAATATCCAACTTTCATCTATGTTTGAGATGTTAAAAATGTTGTTTGCATTAATTTACTCCTATGCCATGCTAAAATGCTTTATTTCATAACTAAATAACCGTAGCTCCGAATTAAATAAACTTTATATGTAAATGGGGTAGAATTTTGCCTAGTTTATCATGGTGACCTTTATTTGCATTTTAAACAACTCTAAAATTGTGTTTAGGGCAGAACAGGACCTAATCTAAAATATGCATATGGGGAGTTTCCGGAATTGTTGTTCGTTGCTTCCGGCCTCATTTAAACTTGACTAGATAGGTAGTTTTACTTTGATTCACCCTCTTGCCATGTTAACCAACATTTAATATTGTTGAGTACATAAACGAGATCAAACTAAATAGCGTGTCGTGGTGTTTTGTCAATATGCATCCCGATGCATATTGATGCTCCACTTAATTTGTAGGATTGCTTGTGCACTTTGCCATGCCATGTTTCATTAAACCGGACATGCATCATACTCGTTTTTGCATCATGCCATGTTGATGTGTGGGTTGTTTACTATGTTGTTTGCTCCTTTCCGGGTTGCTTCTCACGTTAGCTTCGGTTTCGTTCCGGAGTTGTGAGGATTCGTTCGTCTACGTCCGTTTGTCTTCTTCATGGACTCGTTCTTCTTCCTTGCGGGATTTCAGGCAAGATGATCATACCCTCGAAATCACTACTATCTTTGCTATGCTAGTTTGCTCGCTCTTTTGCCATGCCAATGCTACGATGCCTACCATTTGCTTGTCAGCCTCCCAAATTGCCATGTTCAGCCTCTAACCCACCAATGTCCTAGCAAACCGTTGATTGGCTATGTTACCGCTTTGCTCAGCCCCTCTTATAGCGTTGTTAGTTGCAGGTGAAGATTGAAGTTTGTTCCTTGTTGGAACATGGCGATACCGTTCCTTGTTGGAACATTTATTTGCTTGTTGGGATATCACAATATATCTTATTTAATTAATGCATCTATATACTTGGTAAAGGGTGGAAGGCTCGGCCTTATGCCTGGTGTTTTGTTCCACTCTTGCCGCCCTAGTTTCCGTCATATCGGTGTTATGTTCCCGGATTTTGCGTCCCTTACGCGGTTGGGCTATTATGGGAACCCCTTGACAGTTCGCCTTAAGTAAAGCTCTTCCAGCAATGCCCAACATTGGTTTTACCATTTGCCACCTAGCCTCTTTTTCCCTTGGGTTTCGCGGACTCAAGGGTCATCATTATTTTACCCCCCCCCCGGGCCAGTGCTCCTCTGAGTGTTGGTCCGAACTGGGCAGCCTGCGGGGCCACCTCAGGGAAACTTGAGGGTTGGTTCTACTCGTAGCTTGACCTATCTGAGTGTGCCCTGAGAAAGAGATATGTGCAGCTCCTATCGGGATTTGTCGGCACATTCGGGCGGTGTTGCTGGTTTAGTTTTACCCTGTCGAAATGTCTTGTTGTACCGGGATACCGAGTCTGATCGGAACGTCTCGGGTGGAGGTCTATTCCTTCGTTGACCGTGAGAGCTTGTCATGGGCTAAGTTGGGACACCCCTGCAGGGATTTGAACTTTCGAAAGCCGTGCCCGCGGTTATGGGCAGATGGGAATTTGTTAACGTCCGGTTGTAGAAAACCCGAAGTTGACCTTAATTAAAATACATCAACCGTGTGTGTAACCATGATGGTCTCTTTCCGGCGGAGTCCGGGAAGTGAACACGGTGTTGGAGTTATGCTTGACGTAGGTTGCTATAGGATCACTTCTTGATCATACTTTTATCGACCGTGCTTTGCCTTCTCTTCTCGCTCTCATTTGCGTATGTTAGCCACCATATATGCTAGTCGCTTGCTGCAGCTCCACCTCATTACTCCATCCTTCCTATAAGCTTAAGTAGTCTTGATCTCGCGGGTGCGAGATTGCTGAGTCCTCGTGGCTCACAAATCCTTCCAAAACCAGCTTGCAGGTGCCGTTGAGTCCGTGCAGATGACGCAACCAAGCTCAGGAGGAGCTCGATGAAGATCTTGCCCTTTGTGTTGTTTCGTTCTAGTTGATCAGTAGTGGAGCCCAGTTGGGGTCGATCGGGGACCTTTGTCGCATTTGGGGTTCTTCTTTTATTTTGGTTCCGTAGTCGGACCTTGATTGTATCTGTTTGATGTAATGCTTTATTCATGTAATTGTGTGAAGTGGCGATTGTAAGCCAACTATGTATCTCTTTCCCTTATGTATTACATGGGTTGTGTGAAGATTACCTCACTTGCGACATTGCTTTCAATGCGGTTATGCCTCTAAGTCGTGCTCCGACACGTGGGAGATATAGCCCCATTGAGGGCGTTACAACAGGGGCGCGCCTAGTAGGGGTGGGTGTCGGTGTCAAAACCGGCGGATCTCGGGTAGGGGGTCCCGATCTGTGCGTCTAAGGCTAATGGTAACGGGAGGCAAGGGACACGATGTTTTACCTAGGTTCGGGCCCTCTCGACGGAGGTAAAACCCTACTTCCTGCTTGATTGATATTGATGATATGGGTATTACAAGAGTTGATCTACCACGAGGTCGTAGAGGCTAAAGCCTAGAAGCTAGCCTATGATGATTATGTTTCTGTCTCTAAGGACTAAACCCTCTGGTTTATATAGACACCGGAGAGGGCTAGGGTTTACATGGAGTCGGTTACAAAGAAGGAAACATAATATTCGGATCGCCAAGCTTGTCTTCCAGGCCAAGGAGAGTCCCATCCGGACATGGACGAAGTCTTGAGTCTTGTATCTTCACGGTCCAACAGTCCGACCAAAGTATAGTCCAGCTGTCCGGATACCCCCTAATCCAGGACTCCCTTAGTAGCCCCTAAACCAGGCTTCAATGACGATGAGTCCGGCGCGCAGTTCTGTCTTCGGCATTGCAAGGCGGGTTCCATCTCCGAATACCCCAAAATAGTTGTCGAACACTTAAACCGTGTCCGGATCTGCAAGATGATCTTCACAGCATAGCACTTTATAAATCTGATCTACTGGCAATTTTTGCACGGCGTGCTCCTGCATCGTGGCCCGGACCCACACGAACTGGTTTTACTTGGCCTCCCCTGATACGCGTTGCGAGGTGGTTTTACTGGCATGCCTTGCCAGAGCAGGGATCGTGCTCCCCTTAGCGCGGGATCTTCCATTAATATAGGTGCAAGCGTCCCCACAACGTCTATTGGTATGACTCTGTGTTTTTAGGTAAGTCCCGAGCGGTTATGCTGAGGACGCTTGATATTCACCCCCTATATAAAGGGGCCGAGGCCTATCCCTATTTTACACCACCCTTGCACCTTTTCGCATCTTGAGTTCTAACACCCGAAGCCCAAGCTCAAGCACCTCAGATCCTTAACCTTGTCCAGATCCGACCTTCAAGGCCAGTGGGTGGCCACTTCGGTCATAGAGGAGGATATTGCGAAGCTTAGGGAGGTCGGATATCTGACCGCTGACATCAAGCACAAGCTTCCTTCTCCAGGGCAGTTCATCCCTACTCCCGAGCCTAACGAGAGCGTCGTATTTGTTTCCAACTTCCTCCGCGGCTTGGGATTCACCCTTGATCCATTTGTGAGAGGGCTCATGTTCTATTATGGGTTAGATTTTCACGATCTAGCTCTAGACGCTGTCCTCCATATCTCATCGTTCATTGTTGTGTGTGAAGCTTTTCTCCACGTCACTCCTCACTTCGGCTTGTGGCTCAAGACCTTCAATGTGAAGCCGAAGATGATTGAAGGGCGACATGCGGAGTGTGGAGGTGCTGCAATAAGCAGGAATGCCGACGCCCCATGGCCTGAGGGCTCCTTCCCAGAGGTGTCCCATCTATGGCAACGGAGGTGGTTTTACGTCACGGCTCCCAGAGGCACAAAGTGGGTGGCTGCCCCCGACTTCCGTCCGGGCCCTCCTTCTCAACTGGAGTCATGGACCAATGTAGGACGGGATTGGGGATCTGCTAGTGATGTGCCAATACTACAGAGCCGTATTCGGGAGCTTCTTGAGAGGGACATTAGCCTTGTCAGCATAATTCAGGTAATGCTAATCCGACGGATGTTGTCGTGCAAACGCCGGCCTCTCCGGATGTGGGAGTTCAATCCGGAAGGTCCACGGACTATTCTGCACTTCTTCAGCCTGACGCTCGAAGGGATGTGTAAATTATTCTTCGAACCACAAGTAAAGTGTCCGGATACCACCGAAGATGCGGGCCTGAGCTGCAATCGCCTAGATACCCAAGTAAGTAGCCCACAAACCGAATACTTCGTTTATTTTTGTCATAGCCATTATTCTAAAAATCTTCCATGGCCAGGAATGGTCCAGCAAGGCGGAGAGAATCAGGTGTCCAGCGCCACTTCCCGAAGGCTTTCCAAGTCCCACCATAGCCAAGATGCTTGGTCGTGTGCTAAGAAAAATACCTTTAGGGAAAGACGAAGGGAAGAACAGGGAAGCAGAACTTCACACATTATGCATCCAAACCGGTGGAATTGCTACCTCCCCAAAGGAGGATAACCGGGAAGGGAAATCTAAGGCCTCCTCCCCTCGCGGGAAGAAGAGGGCCGCCTCCGAAGACTTGGAGCCGGAGGTGCCCAAACACGGGAACAAAGCTTAACCAGGGGCCCTGCCCCTGAAGGGCGTCCTCACCGCGTCATGCCCGCCAACGAGCCAGCCCTGAGCCGAGCTGTAAGTTAATCGTAAATACAAAGGTACTGCTTTTCTCTGAGAACAATAACCAGGATCCATTTTTTGCAGTCCGGTTAGCAGCTCTTCTCGACAGAGTTCGTCTTCGGGGGATCTCCTTCCGGAGATGATGGAGAGTGAGACCCCACCAACCTCTCCGCCTCATGAGGCGGGCGACCCCGAGGTGTCATCACGGAGGAGTCCGGATCTACTGAAGCCAGAAGCTAATCCTTCGGCCGCCCTGAGCCCGGAGCGTTCAGCTCCCACGGGGGGCGATGAGAAGGGTCCGACACCGTTCGGCGTCTAGCGGAACACAGTGACGGGCCTTCTAGAGTGAGGTGCTCTCTCGAAGGAGCACCGTTCATTAATGAGCATGGTGCTCGAGAAGATTTCCTCCGCCACAAGCGGGTTGAATGAAGCCTTTACGAGCCTGCTCAGAGGCTTTGAGGTATGTAATGAAAAATACATAATTTTTGGCTGTGACGCACGTGCTAGGTGTGCTCCATATGGATAGTAGCCCCTGAGACTCTGGTTGCCTGCCCTAGGCGGCAAACGGAGGATCATATTGTATGAGTAATGATTGCACTGTATTTATGTGCAGGTGTCTAAGGATCCGGTAGCCGATCGGTCCGTTGAAGTTGCCGAGGAGGCAGATTGGAGCTATTGATGCCGATATCACACTGGTGAACGAGCGGCTTAACGGGTCACAAGGTATGTGCTCTGCTTTCCTTATTATTATTTTTTAAGGAAAAACTGAGAAGGGCATAATGCTAATGTTATATGCTTGGACTGCAGACAGTGCTGCTGCCGTGGAAGCCCTGAGGGCGGAACATGCCCTGGCCAAGGAACAGGCCCGGGTGAGCAATGCGGCTGCCCTAAAGGCGGCCAAAGAGTTGAGAGCCGAACAGGCTACTCGTTGCCGGAGCGAAGATAGAATAGCCGAAATGGCTATTGAGCTAGAAAACGCCGCCAACCGGTATGAGCTTCTCGAAAAAGAAAATCATGCGAATAAGGCTGACCTGAAAAAGGCCCTTGATGCGGCCAAGGAGCCGCGTTCCGACCTTAGGGATGCGCGGGAGGAGCTTCGACAGGCCAGAGAAATCATGGCTGGAAACCCCTATTTGTTGCGGTTGAAGATTTTAGATCTGAATTACGCTCCTCTGGATCGACGCTGGAGTCCTGCAGACGCCTATGTGGATTTCTCGAAGAGTACGGCTGATGCAGCCAAGTTTTTTGAGGAGCAAAAAGATGATGAAGTGGAAAAGCTGTTCTGGTCGCAGTTCAGCGCTCCAACGTGCAAATTGCCTATGAGTGAGAAGATGGCTACTGTGGCCGAGCTCCATAGGCTGTCCGGTCTTGCAATGCGGTCTGTACTAGACCATCTATGGCCGAAGGGGCCGAAGCCGGATAGTAATTTTGGTTTAGTGCAACAATTCCTTGGTGCCATATCGCGGATCGATGCCATGAAGAGGTCGGCGTGCATAGAGGGTGCCCGGATGGCTCTTGCCCATCTTAAAGCATACTAGACAGATATGGAGGCCATCATCGTTGCGACCCAGAATCCGGTGGGGGGCCAGGAACCGGCCGAGCACATCTTGGAGCAGGTAGCAGAAGGTTCTCGCTTAATAGAGGCTCAGTGCTCGAAGAATGTCATGTTCGAGTGACAAATCGTGTCATTGTAAAAACAATGTTATTTTGGTTATGAGGCTATATTTATACTTTTTGCCGGAAAGTATTATTGTGCCTCCTGTGCGGCCGTTTTTATGTATATGTGTAATCTGAAAGTTAGCAGTCGTTGGCTTCAGCCCCCACGCATACAATGCGGGGGTGTTCATGAAAAATATG
This sequence comes from Triticum aestivum, assembly GCF_018294505.1. Taxonomy (NCBI): domain Eukaryota; kingdom Viridiplantae; phylum Streptophyta; class Magnoliopsida; order Poales; family Poaceae; genus Triticum; species Triticum aestivum. Next base: position 189,629,889 of record NC_057804.1, read on the forward strand.
CGTAATCACACTTGATCCAACGTCTTGGTCCATTAAGGAGGTGATCGCACGTCGAGCTAGGCAACCGAACTATATAGCTGTAACACTTTCACTTAGCCATAGGAGTTTGACGGTGGGGCTACTATGTAGCCCCTGGTACCTTTGCGTGCATCCGAATACGGGCGCGTGTGTACATGACCAGAAAATGGTCCTTCGTTAATGCGGAGGAATCCTAAAGATTCCGATAAGTCTTCGAGTGGTTGAACAGTCTCTCGCTATATCATGACAATCAATTTTCGGCTTTCTCTACTGAGGTTCTCATCCGGAATAACCAGGGCACAATCGCAGTAGTTCTCCTTTGGCCGCCTTAGCCGGTAAGAACGGAACGTAAGGCAGCGAACCTAGGAGCCGGGCAAACCCAACATTTGACCAAAGACATGATTCGGAGCTGATGCATATAAGACCAAACTCGTGACGCCGAACACTCCCGAAGGAATTTGGACTTTATAACATATACTAAGTTGAGTAACGCCCTTTATTATGAACCATGTATTCCCAGGTACGTGCATTAGTCTGTCATGGCGAAATGCCAATAACGGCAGTATCCCCTGTGGGTGTAGTACCCGTGGGATGTGTAAGCAACAAGAGACAATAAAGAAGGTTTACACAGGGGCTTAATCTCAAGAAAAACCTTTGAGCGGGGCCCCGTTGCACGTCTGTGCCTTTGTCTCCGTTGTGCCGTGTCCTGGGAGGGTGTCGCACGAATGGTGTCTGTAAAAAGAAAAACACATGTATGAGAGTTTGACGTAAGCGTGTGAAAAGTTGGCTATCACTAATGGATAGTAAAAGTGTAAGACAGTGGCCTGTTAATAAGGTCAGGCCAAAAATTGGGCTTTATTAATTATCTATAGCCCCTGGTGTCCTCTATGGGATTACATGTGTGGCGCCTAGATAAGGTTTATCTGGGCTGCCGGACTCGTCTAACCGTGTCCGTGGTGTTAACAACCAGTCATGTTTTCAGGTATTAGAGGCCGCTTAGAGTCCAGCGGCTGGAGCCGTCGCATACTCTTCCGCGCGTGAGGAACGCTCTGTGTTTCCATTAACGGTGATGATGCCACGTAGACCGGGCATCTTGAGTTTAAGGTAGGCATAGTGTGGTACTGCGTTGAAGCGGGCGAAAGCCGTTCTCCCAAGCAATGCATGATAGCCGCTTTGGATGGCGGCGATGGTGAAGAGTAGTTCCTCGCTTCTGGAGTTGCCTGGGGAACCGAATGTTACCTCCAGTACGAGGGAGCCCCTGCAGTGGGCTTCGATGCATGGTATCACCCCTTCAAAGGTGGTGTTACTGTGGTTGATTCTGGATGGGTCTATCCCCATCCTGCGAATAGTGTCCTGGCATATTAGATTAAGACTACTGTCGTCGTCCATGAGGACATGAGTAAGATGGTATCCGTCGACTATTGGGTCGACCACCAAGGCAGCTAATCCTTCATACCGAATACTAGTCGGGTAGTCCCTGTGATCGAAAGTGATCGGGTAGGCCGACCAGTGGTTAAGTTTGGGTGCGACGGGCTCTATAGCGTATGTGTCTCTGAGCACGCATTCGCGCCTTCTCGTGGATATTTGAGTCGCGTAGATCATGTTTACTATTTTTACCTCTGGTGGGAATTTTTTCTGTCCCCCAGTGTTCGGCTGGCGAGGCTCATCCTCGTCTTCACTTGGTGTTTCCCTTCCCTTGTGTTCGGCATTTAATTTGCCGGCCTGCTTGAAGACCCAGCATTCTCTGTGAGTGTGGTTCACAGGTTTTTTGGGGGTGCCATGAATTTGGCATAGTCTTTCCAGGACTTTGTTCAGGCCGGACGGTCCTTCTTTGCCACCTTTGAGTGGCTTCTTTTGCAGACCGGGTCGAGAGCCCCTGAATCCGGCGTTGACCGTTGTGTTGTCTGGACTTTCTTCCTTGTTTTGACGTTTGTTTTTATTGCGTCATGGCTTCCCGTTGCCATCCCTGATTTCGGATGTACTTGGGTCGCTGGTGCCTTTACGGGCCAACCAGCTATCTTCGCCTGCGCAAAATCGGGTCATAAGGTTTGTTAAGGATGCCATTGTCCTCGGCTTTTCTTGGCCGAGGTGTATGGCGAGCCACTCGTCCCGGATGCTATGCTTGAAGGCCGCTAGGGCTTCGGCATCCGGACAATCGACAATTTGATTCTTCTTAATGAGGAATCTGTTCCAAAGCTTGTGGGTGGACTCTCCAGGCTGTTGAATTATGTGACTTAAATCGTCCGCATCTGGAGGCCGGACATAGGTCCCTTGAAAATTGGCCCTGAAAGCATCCTCGAGTTCCTCCCAACTTCCAATTGAATTTTCGGGGAGGCCTTTCAACCAGTGTCGAGCTGGTCCCTTCAACTTGAGGGGAAGGTATTTGATGGCGTGGAGGTCGTCCCCACGAGCCATGTGGATATGCAGGATAAAATACTCAATCCAGACCCCGGGGTCTGTTGTTCCATCGTAGGCCTCTATGTTCACAGGTTTAAAACCCTGTGGAAATTCATGGTCCACCACCTCCTCCGTGAAGCACAGGGGGTGAGCAGCCCCTCTATATCTGGACGTGCTGTGGCATGCCATCGGCTGTTGTTGTGTCCGGTGCTGATTCCGAACTGGTATCCGATTGGTATGATCGTTTTGGTGACCATTGTCCTGCGTCGGGGTGTATCTTTTAGATCCATAGATGGACCTAGCCGCGCTGACCTTTTTATCCAGGAGCTCGCGTAAATCATGTGCGGCGTCGGTAGCTGCTCTATTATGGTTACGAAGTGGTCCGTCCGGCCTCCTGGCCGTATTGTTCTTTGGCGAAACGGCCTCATCGTCGAATTCTGGCAGCAGCTTGCATTTTGGATAGCTCTTTATGTGGCAATCGTCGCCGCACTTTTCTTCAGTGTCTAGCACTTTATTCCACCTGCGATTGAGTGTTTCCTGTGCGGCCTTAAGCATTTGCTTCTGCTTCTTTAGACTTCTCGCAGTGGCCATAAGCCTTCTGTGGAGGTTATCTCGTTCCAAGCGTGTTTCCGGGATGATGAATGCATCATCATCCGGACTATGCTCTTGTCCCGGGGCGGTTTGATGAATTCGTCCATTGGGATCATTGTGATTGGGCGTCTGCTCTGGGCTGTGTTCGGCGTGACCTGGTTCATCCTGCTTCATTGCTGGGTCCATCTGGTCGTTGTTGCCTTCGGAGTTGACTGGGGTGTCGATCTTTCTAGCGCTGTTATCGCTATTTTTACTGTTGCTGGACTTGGAGCGGCGTCTGCGCCGTCGTTTTGGCTTTTGTCCGGGGTTTATCCTCCAGTTTGTCGCCGTCGTCTTCTTTAGGCGTATCCACCATGTAAATATCATATGACGAGGTGGCAGTCTGGCGCCCTATTGGTTCTGCGTCGTCTCCTGCGCCGACGTCCATACCATCGGTATCATCGGAGTCGAAGTCAAGCATGTCTGATACATCGTCGATAGTGGCTATGAAGTGGGTGGTGGGTGGGTGATGGATTTCTTCGTCGCCTTCTTCCCCTTTGAGCCGGACATAGTTCGGCCAAGAGTCTCCTGACAAAGAAAGAGACTTTAATGAGTTCAGCATGTCGCCAAAGGGCGAGTACTGGAAGATATCCGCAGCTGTAAACTCCATTATCAGAGCCCAACCAGATTCGACGGGCTCGGAGGCGCGCGGACTAGAACCTACAACCGGATACGAGTCCGGGGGTCCGGTGTCACAGGCTTCCTTGGGGTGAAGCTAGTGTTCGGTTCTACCGCCGATGAGTGTGCGGGCTCCAAGGTGGGGTGCATCCATCTGTCCTCGGGCGATGCAATCTGATCTGGATTTAGGTCCGGGGCTTCTGCACGGGCGATATCCCGAGCATTGTCCGACAGCAGGTCTAGGTCGTGCTCATCGTGACTATCCGGTGCTCTGATACGTCTGCAACGTATCTATTATTTTTGATTGTTCCATGCTATTATATTACCCCTTTTGGATGTTTATGGGCTTTATTTTACACATTTATATCATTTTTGGGACTAACCTACTAACCGGAGGCCCAACCCATATTGCTGGTTTTTATGCCTATTTCAGTATTTCGAAGAAAAGGAATATCGAACGGAGTCCAAATGGAATGAAACCTTCGGGAGCGTGATTTTTGGAACGAACGTGATCCAGAGGACTTGGAGTGCAAGCCAAGAAGCTGCCAAGGCTCCCACGAGATAGGAGGGCGCGCCCCCCCTGTAGGGCGCGCCCCTTGTCTCGTGGGCCCCTCGGGCGGCCACCGACGTACTTCTTCCTCCTATATATACCTACATACCCCGAAAACATCCAGGAGAAGGGCGAAACACAATTTCCACCACCGTAACCTTGTGTATCCGCGAGATCTCATCTTGGAGCCTTTGCCGGAACTCTGCCGGAGGGGGAATCGACCACGGAGGGCTTCTACATCAACATACTTGCCCCTCCGATGAGTTGTGAGTAGTTTACCACAGACCTACGGGTCCATAGTTATTAGCCAGATGGCTTCTTCTCTCTTTTTGGAGCTCAATACAATGTTCTCCCCCTCTCTTGTGGAGATCTATTTGATGTAAACTCTTTTTGCGGTGTGTTTGTCGAGATCCAATGAATTGTGGGTTTGTGATCAAGTTTATCTATGAATAATATTTGAATCTTCTCTGAATTCTTTTATGTATGATTGAGTTATATTTGCAAGTCTATTTGAATTATCAGTTTGGTTTGGCCTACTAGATTGATATTTCTTGCCATGGGAGAAGTGCTTAGCTTTGGGTTCAATCTCGCAGTGTCCTTACCCAGTGACAGAAAGGGTTGCAAGGCACGTATTGTATTGTTTCCATCGAGGATAACGAGATGGGGTTTATATCATATTGCTTGAGTTTATCCCTCTACATCATCTCATCTTGCTTAATGCGTTACTCTGTTCTTATGAACTTAATACTCTAGATGCAGGCAGGAGTCGGTCGATGTGTGGAGTAATAGTAGTAGATGCAGGCAGGAGTCGGTCTACTTGTTGCAGACGTGATTCCTATATACATGATCATGCCTAGATAATCTCATAATTATTCGCTTTTCTATCAATTGCTCGACAGTAATTTGTTCACCCACCGTAATACTTATGCTATCTTGAGAGAAGCCACTAGTGAAACCTATGGCCCCCTGGTGTATCTCTTATCATATTTGCTTTCAATCTACTTTTATTTGCATCTTTACTTTTTTGCATCTATATTATAAAATACCAAAAATATATTTATCTTATCATACCATCTTTATTAGATCTCACTTTCGCAAGTGGTTGTGAAGGGATTGACAACCCCTTTATTGCGTTGGTTGCGAGTTCTCAGTTTGTTTGTGTAGGTGCGTGGGACTTTTGAGGAGCCTCCTACTGGATTGATACCTTAGTTCTCAAAAACTGAGGGAAATACTTACGCTACTATTGCTGCATCACCCTCTCCTCTTCAAGGAAAACCAACGCAAACTCAAGACGTAGCAAGAAGGATTTCTGGCGCCATTGCCGGGGAGGTCTTCCTTCAAGTCAAGACATACCAAGTGCCCATCACAAACCAAGCTCCCTCGCATTTACATTATTTGCCATTTGCCTCTCGTTTTCCTCTCCCCCACTTCATCCTTGCCGTTTTATTCGCCCTCTCTTTTCGCTTGCCCTTTTTTTCTGCTTGCTTGTGTGCCTGTTTGTCCTTATGGCTTCGCCTAAGGGTCCTGACCACCTTCTCAGAAGGATGGAAGAGATTGAATTAAATATTAGAAGCTTTATGAATTTACAATTTGAGCATAATAATCTCTTTAGAAAAGAGCTTAAGGAACAAGAAGGTTTTTTGGGGTTTATGAACAAAGAGCTTGATGATATGAATAAAGAATTTTATGGTGTTAATGCTCAAATTACCCGTCTGGAAAATGCTATAGCCAAAATTTCTGATAAGCAAGCCACCTTAGTCAATAAGATGGCCGCTAAACCAGAAAAGTTACATGAAAATAATGATGAGGATCTTAATGTTATTGATGCGTCTCCTATTAGATCTATGTTTTGCAATATGAATTTTGATGATTATGGGACTGATGATGAATCAACTTTGCCTAGAAGGCGTCCCAAGAATTCGGAGTCTTTAGATCTTAATGCTAAATTTGGTAAAAGTGAGATTGGAGAGTCCTCAACTTCTAATAACGTTGAACCTACTATCTTGGATTTCAAGGAATTTGATTACGATAATTGCTCTTTAAAAGGTTGTATTTCCTTGTTGCAATCCATTGTTAATTCTCCTCATGCTTATAGTCAAAACAAAGCTTTTACCAAACATATCGTTGATGCCTTGATGCAATCTTATGATGAAAAACTTAATTTGGAAGTATCTATACCTAGAAAACTTAATGATGAGTAGGAACCTACTATAAAGATTAGAACTAATGATCGTGCGTGTTTTGCTTTGTGTGATTTGGGTGCTAGTGTTTCCACGATTCCGAAAACTTTATGGGATATTCTAGGTTTCCATGATCTTGATGATTGCTCTTTAAATTTCCACCTTGCGGATTCCACCATTAAAAAGCCAATGGGAAGAATCAATGTTGTTCTTATTGTCGCAAATAGAAATTTGGTGCCCGTGGATTTTATCGTTCTTGATATAGATTGCAATCTTTCTTGCCCTATTATTCTTGGTAGACCTTTCCTAAGAACGATTGGTGCGATTATTGATATGAAGGAAGGGGATATTAGATTCCAATTTCCATTAAAGAAAGGCATTGAGGGAGTCCCGGATTAGGGGTTGTCCGAATGGCCGGACTATGACCTCTGTCCGAACTCCCGGATTATGAAGATACAAGATTGAAGACTTCGTCCCGTGTCTGGATAGGAATTTCCTTGGCGTGGAAGGCAAGCTTGGCGATTTGATATGAAGATCTCCTCCCATTGTAACCGACTCTGTGTAACCCTAGCCCTCTCCAGTGTCTATATAAACCGGAGAGTTTTAGTCTGTAGGACGAACAACAATCATACCATAGGCTAGCTTCTAGGGTTTAGCCTTTCTGATCTCGTGGTAGATCAAATTTTGTACTACCCATATCATCAATATTACTCAAGCAGGAGTAGGATTTTACCTCCATCGAGAGGGCCCGAACCTGGGTAAAAACATTGTGTCCCTTGTCTCCTGTTACCATCCGCCTAGACGCACAGTTCGGGACCCCCTACCCGAGATCCTCCGGTTTTGACACCGACATTGGTGCTTTCATTGAGAGTTCCTCTGTGTCGTCATCTTTAGGCCCGATGGCTTCTTCGATCATCAACCACGACGCGGTCCAGGGTGAGACTTTTCTCCCTGGACAGATCTTCGTATTCGGCGGCTTTGCACTGCGGGCCAATTCGCTTGGCCATCTGGAGCAGATCGAAAGCTACGCCCCTGGCCATCAGGTCAGGTTTAGAAGTTTGAACTACACGACCGACATCCGCGGGGACTTGATCTTCGACGGATTTGAGCCACGGCCGAGCACGCCGCACTGTCACGAGGGGCATGATTTAGCTCTGCCGCCGGACAACGCCCAGAGCGTCGCTCAGGCGTCCGCTCCGACCATTAGCTCGGAGCCGACTGCGCCAATTGGGGACGGACGGTTGGACGCTGCACCAGGAGCCGCAATCTCTATGGCGATAGAGCCGAACACCAGCCCAGTCCTTTGTGAGGCCTATGACTCCAGGGTGTCGGACTCCGTTCTGAACTCCGAATCCTCCACACCTCTTCCGGTCGAACCCGATTGGGCTCCGATCATGGAGTTCACCGCCACGGACGTCTTTCAGCACTCGCCCTTTGGCGATATCCTGAATTCACTAAAGTCTCTCTCTTTGTCAGGAGAGCCCTGGCCGGACTATGGTCAGCTTGGTTGGGATGCGGACGACGAAGAAATTCGAAACCCACCCACCACCCACTTCGTAGCCACTGTCGACGATTTAACCGACATGCTCGACTTCGACTCCGAAGACATCGACGGTATGGATGCCGATGAAGGAGATGACCAAGAACCAGCACCTATAGGGCTCTGGAAAGCCACCTCGTCATATGACATATACATGGTGGACACCCCCAAAGCAGGGGATGGCGATGAAAAAACGGAGGACGACCCCTCCAAGAAGCAACCCAAGCGCCGACGTCAGCGGCGCCGCTCTAAATCCCGCCAAAGCAAAACCGGTGAGTCCGGCACCGGAGATAATAACACGCCGGACAGTGCCGAAGACAACCCCCTCCAGCAGGATTCAGCGCAGGAGAACGAAGGAGCCAGCCCTCATGAGAGAGCTGAGGACAGGGAGGTCAAGGACGACAATTATATGCCTCCCTCCGAAGAAGAGGCAAGCCTCGACGACGGCGAATTTGTCGTGCCAGAGGATCCCGTCGAACAAGAGCGTTTCAAACGTAGGCTTATGGCCACGGCAAGGAGCCTCAAGAAAAAAAAAGCAGCAGCTTAGAGCTGACCAAGACTTGCTAGCCGACAGATGGACCGAAGTCCTGGCAGCCGAAGAGTATAAACTCGAACGCCCCTCCAAGAGCTACCCAAAGCGCAGGCTGCTACCCCAACTTGAGGAGGAAGCAACTAAACCTACATCACCAGCGTACGATGCGCCCGATCGTCCACCCCGTGGCCGCGACAGAGAGGCCTTCCGGCCCTCGACCCAAGCCGCACCCCAGCACCGCTCAAAAAATACCAGAGTGCGGGGAGACGCAACAGACCTGCGAGACATATTGGAGAATAAGGCAAGGCAAACAAGATCGATCTACGGATCATGTGGGCCCCCCACGTCACGTGACGATAACCGTCACACCGGATATGATAAATACGGCCAGGCCGAACACAGAATACAAAGCTTATCTGAGCTGCGTCGCGATATAGCCCAGCATAGGGGCGCCGCACACCCACTATGCTTCACAGACGAAGTAATGGATCATCAAATCCCCGAGGGTTTTAAACCCGTAAACATCGAATCATACGATAGCACAACAGATCCCGCGGTATGGACCGAGGATTATCTCCTTCATATTCACATGGCCCGTGGTGACGATCTACACGCCATCAAATACCTCCTGCTCAAGCTTAAAGGACCAGCTCGGCATTGGCTTAACAGCCTGCCAGCAGAGTCAATTAGTTGCTGGGAGGACCTAGAATCCGCGTTCCTTGACAACTTCTAGGGCACTTATGTGCGACCACCAGACGCCGATGACCTCAGCCACATAATCCAGCAGCCAGAGGAATCGGCCAGACAATTCTGGACACGGTTCCTAACCAAGAAAAATCAAATAGTCGACTGTCCAGACGCCGAGGCCCTTGCAGCCTTCAGGCACAACATCCGAGACGAATGGCTTGCCCGACACCTAGGACAGGGAAAGCCAAAATCAATGGCAGCCCTCACGACACTCATGACCCGCTTTTGCGCGGGAGAAGACAGCTGGCTAGCTCGTAGCAATAACATAACCAAGAGCCCTGGCAATTCGGATACCAAGGACAACAACGGCAGGTCACGTGGCAACAAGCACAAGCGCCGCATTAACAGCGACAACACTAAGGATACGGCAGTTAATGCCGGATTCAGAGGCTCTAAACCCGGTCAGCGGAAGAAGCCATTCAAAAGAAACCCCCCGGGCCCATCCAGTTTAGACCGGATACTTGATCGCTCGTGCCAGATACACGGCACCCCCGAACAACCAGCCAACCACACCAACAGGGATTGTTGGGTGTTCAAGCAGGCAGGCAAGTTAAGTGCCGAAATCAGAGACAAGGGGCTGCATAGCGATGACGAGGAGGGGCCCCGGCCGCCGAACAACAGAGGACAGAAGGGTTTCCCCCCGCAAGTGCGGACGGTGAACATGACATACGCAACCCATATCCCCAAAAGGGAGCGGAAGCATGCTCTCAAGGACGTCTATGCGTTAGAGCCGGTCGCCCCGAAGTTCAACCCATGGTCCTCCTGCCCGATCACTTTTGATCGAAGGGACCACCCCACTAGCATCCGTCACGGTGGATTCGCCGCATTGGTCGTAGACCCAATCATTAACGGATTTCACCTCACTAGAGTCCTCATGGACGGCGGCAGCAGCCTGAACCTGCTTTATCAGGATACAGTGCGGAAAATGGGTATAGATCCCTCAAGGATTAAACCCACAAAGACAAACTTTAAAGGAGTCATACCAGGTGTAGAAGCCAGCTGTACAGGCTCGGTTACACTCGAAGTGGTCTTCGGATCCCCGGATAATTTCTGAAGCAAAGAGTTAATCTTCGACATAGTCCCATTCCGCAGTGGCTATCATGCCCTGCTCGGACGAACCGCATTCACGAAATTCAATGCGGTGCCGCACTATGCATATCTCAAGCTCAAGATGCCAGGCCCTCGTGGAGTCATTACGGTAAATGGAAACACCGAACGCTCCCTCGGAATGGAGGAGCACATGGCGGCCCTGACGGCGGAAGTTCAAAGTAGCCTATCATGGCAATTCCCCAATCCGGGTGTCAAGCGTCCGGACAACGTCAAGCGCGCCCGAAGTAAACTACAACAAAACCGGCTGGCACGCTCCGAGCAAGCATAGTAGTGCGGCCCCAACCCCAGCCCTCGCCAGATGGCGATAGCGGTACCACTCGTACATAACTACGCTTTGGAAAATACCATGGGCATAAGGGGAGGGGCACAACTATGACACTCCCAGAATGCGGCTTAACCGCACTAGGGGCTCCCTATTCTGCCGTTTCCTTTTTATTTATTTATTTCAGGACCCAACTATCCGGAAGGCCTGTCCGGCAATACACTCGCCGAACACACGATGCAACAGCCAAGGAGAGCACAAGCCACGTCAAATGTCCAGGTGGTCTCCATAACAAGCTAAATACCCGTTTTACTTAAAGGTCTGACAGCTTGCCCCTGGAGGGGGATATGACAAATAATCCCACCCCTTGCTTACCGCACTATTTGTATCGTTCTGCTTTCATAGCAGCCCCCTTTAATAAACAATATATAGCTCTTATCTATTATTGTATTCATCTATTTTTATACAAATATGTTCAGTCATGGCATTTTGCAACCGTACACTCTGGTACGGCCAATACACCAGGGGCTTCAGCACCCCATAACACGGTGTGAGAAGACCGAACACTCTCATGAGTGCGGCACCCCAAACTTATAGCAGTATATGCATCGGCTCCGAATCATGTCTTCGGTCAATAGTTGGGTTTGCCCGGCTCCCATGTTTTGGTACCTTATGTTCCGCAATGTTGGCTAAGGTAGCGCTGGGAGAACTACTGCGATTGTGCCCCAGTTGAGCTGGGTTAACACCTCAGTAGTGAAAGCTAAAACTGACCGTCGTGATAATGCGAGAGACCGGTCGCTGTTCGCGAGGTTTTTCTAGTCCTTAAAGACTTATGCCGCTTCGAGCAAGGAGCCTGATTTATCCGGCCCAGGCGTGGATAGCGCCCCGAACTCGGTCTTCTGAATACTAGGGGCTTCGCCAAAATTTAAAATTATAGAATTCTATGGCTAAGTGAGAGTGATAAAGCACTATAAGCCCAATGGCCTTGTTCGTTGTGCTGAGCGCCTCCCTAGATGGACCCAAGAATGGGAACAAGAGCGCTCAGGTTTGTCCCGAACACCCCAGCACTCGTGGCATGGGGGTAGAAGCCGACGACTTGCATCTCTCAGATTTAATAAACGGCCGGACAGAAGGTAATATTTAAAATTAACAAGCGTTGGTTAGCGCATATGAACAAAGTTTTCAGCGCACAGGATAACAGATGCGAGTCTACTCAAAAATTACATCTTTGGAGCATTCACCCGCTATAATGCGGGGACCCTTCAGGACGCCCTCATAATACATCTCGGGCTTGCGATACTCCTTGCCCAGCAGTGGCGGGTCCTTCACAAGATTCTCAGCGTCCATCTTCCCCCAGTGCACTTTAGCACGGGCAAGGGCCTGATGGGCACCTTCAATACAGACGGAGCGCTTGATGACTTCAATCCAGGGACAAGCGTCCACCAGCCGCCGCACCTGACCGAAGTAGGTCCCAGGTGTGGCTTCTCCTGCCCATAGCCGAACTATGAGGCCCTTCATGGCCTGTTCGGCCACCTTGTGGAGCTCGACCAGCTGCTTCAGCTGGTCGCTCAGGGGCACCGGATGTCCGGCCTCAGCATATTGAGACCAGAACACCTTTTCCGTCAATCTCCCCTCCTTGGCGCAATAGAATGCGGCAGCATCAGACACACTACGGGGCAGATCGACGAACGCTCCTCGAGAGCTCCGGATTCGGGTAAGTAACAGATAATTCACTTTTATATGCTTGCTTTGCATAAAGAATGCCTTCCCCGCCGCTATCTTCTTTATCGCCTCGATCTCCTAGAGGGCTTTCTGGGCTTCGGCCTTAGCGGTTTTGGCACTCTCACGAGCCAAGGCAAGCTCGGACTCTCGAGTCTTCGAGTCACGCTCCAAACTCTCGTGTTTCTCCACGAGAGCCTGGAGCTCTAGCCGCACCCCCACCACCCGCGCCTCCTGTTTCTCTCGCTCGGTGCGCTCCAAGGCCGCACTGTTTTCGGCCTTGGACACCGCCTCCTTCAGGGTCGCCACCTCGGTTGTGGTCCCTGCAACATTCACGTTGGTCCTGCCATTATTTGCAACCAGGTATTTCTATATACATTTACTTAAGGTATTACGTACCCTCCTTGTCCCCGAGCTGCTTCTTGGCATGGCTGAGCTCGTTCTCGGACCGCTCGAGGCTCTTCTTCAATGTATCGACCTCCGCAGTCAGTGCGGCAGAGGTTAGCAGCGCAGCCTGCATTCCCATATTGACACATTTATGTTAGACTCCTGCATATATCTTTTTAGATCGTCAGCTCGGCTTTTCTTTTCGAACGCCGAACTAAGAATCAGGGGCTACTGTCTATGCGGTAACATTTTTATATGTTTTACATACCTCGAAGCCTGTTAGCAGGCTGGTACAGGCTTCTGTCAGTCTGCTCTTGGCGGACTGAACCTTCTGAATCACCGCACTCATAACTGCGCGATGCTCCTCGTCGATGGAGGCGCCGTTAAGCACCTCCAGCAAGTTGTCCGGCGTCTCCGGTTGGACGGAGGCCGCTGGTGTCGTAGGCACGCCTTTCTTACGAAGGCGCCGCCTGTCGGTCTCTGGAACCGTTATTGGTTCCGAAGCGGTGTCCGGCCCAGGGCCGGACTTAGATCCCTCTGGGGTTTTACCCCCTTTGGGCCTTGAGTCTGGGAGGTCGCCTTGTGGCGCCTCCAGGACCACCTCCTCCTGGTTTAGCCCCTTTTGGGACTCCACCTCAGCATCGTCTGTAGGAAGAGGGGAGGAGGCCGTCGGAAGTGAAGCGCTATTCACATCCGACGAGTCCAGGGAGCCACTCGACGAATCGCCGAGCTGAGCCCGGGGCGGACTGCATAATTGAATTTAGCATCAGAAGGTACCATACATCAGAGGAGCGCCATAAGTTATTTTGGTATCCGGATACTTACGATTTTGCCAGGGGCTTGACCCTGGATGGCCATTCCTCCCCGCCGTCTTCAGCATCGGAGGCGTAGTCCGGCAGAAGGGTCCTCCCCTTCTTGGACCCTCCGCCCCCCCCCCCCCAGTTGGGGCGGCTTTCCTTTTGTTTCCTCCCCTCGCTGGAGGGGGAGAGGCTTCTTCTTCTTCTTCTTCCTCCTCCTCGTCCTCAGAGGCGGAGGGTGCTTCAGGGTTGTTGGGCGATGAATCCGACACCACCATGTGCCGGGAACTCTTTCGGGTCCCCCTGGCCTTCTTCTCCGGCACCACGTGAGGTACCGGAACCAGCAGCTTCGTCAAGCGCGTGTCTGCTGGGCCTGCGGGCAAAGGGGCCGGGCAGTCAAACTGCCCGGATGTCCTCTTCCAGTCATGTCAAAGGAGCAGGAGTTTAGATCCTGCATGGAATCGAACCATGAAAATCAAGTGTCCTGAGAAAGACTAAAAGCGAGCTTACTTCGGTGGCTTGGCGCTTGGCGCAAAATCCGCGGTCCTCGGTGATGGGTGGGGAAACCTCGGAGCTCTTGAATAGCACCTTCCAAGCGTCCTCGTGCTTTGTGTCGAAAAGCCGGGACAGAGTCTGGTGCTGGGCCGGGTCGAACTCCCACAAGGTGAAGGCCCGTCGTTGACATGGAAGAATCCAGCGGAATAGCATGACCTGGACTACGTTGATGAGCTTAACCTTCTTGTTCACCAGGTCTCGGACGCAGGTTTGGAGTCCGGTCACCTCTTCCGGACTACCCCACAATAGGCCCGTCTCCTTCCAAGATGTGAGCCAAGTGGGGATGCCGGATCGAAATTCGGGGGCCGCTGCCCATTCAGGGTCACGCAGCTCGGTGATATAGAACCACCCTGATTGCCATCCTTTGATGGTCTCTACGAAGGCACCCTCGAGCCATGTGACGTTGGCTATTTTGCCCACCATGGCGCCTCCGCACTCCGCTTGACGTCCGCCCATGACCTTCGGCTTGACGCTGAAGAACTTCAGCCATAGGCCAAAGTGAGGCTGGATGCGGAGGAAGGCCTCACATACGACGATGAACACCGAAATGTTGAGGATGAAGTTCGGGGCCAGATCGTGGAAGTCCAGGCCGTAGTAGAACATGAGCCCTCGGACAAACGGGTGAAGGGGAAAGCCCAGTCCGCGGAGGAAATGGGGGAGAAACACGACCCTCTCATGGGGCCTAGGGGTGGGGACGAGTTGCCCCTCCTCGGGAAGCCGGTGCGCGATGTCGTGGGACAAGTATTCGGCCTTCCTCAACTTTTTGATTTGCCCCTCCGTGACGGAGGAGGCCATCCATCTACCTCCCGCTCCGGACATGATTGGAGAAAGGTCGAGGTGGGAAGTGCGGACTTGGGCGCTGGAGTTCGAGTGCACGGATGGACAAGCAAGGGAGGAAGAAGGCGTGAATAGAAAGGGTAGATCCTTATCCCCTTATATGGGCGGCCAAGACTATGAGCCCCCACCAGCCTAATAAAACTCGCTTTCTCCCAAGTGCCGCGGTTAATGGTGCGGTTGGGTTACCCACGCCCGTATTGATGAGAATCCCGGAATAAGGGGACATGATCTCTGCTTTGATAAGACGTGCCAAGGAAACCGCCTCGCTAAACGCGCTGAGGTGGAACAGTAAAACAATTCGAATAAAGGCCTGGCTGTGGTGTGATGTCACGCTGCGGAATACGTCAGCAGATTAGATTTGTGCAGATATTATTCTCTCTATGGTGGCATGTGGAACTTATTTTGCAGAGCCTGACACTATCCTTGTGTTCAAACATCTTCTATGGAGAATTTGGAGGAGGAATCCGCCTTGCAATGCCGAAGACAATTTGCGCGCCAGACTCGTCGTCATTGAAAGCCTGGTTCAGGGGCTACTGAGGGAGTCCCGGATTAGGGGGTGTCCGGATGGCCGGACTATGACCTTTGTCCGGACTCCCGGATTATGAAGATACAAGATTTAAGACTTCGTCCCATGTCCGGATAGGACTTTCCTTGGCGTGGAAGGCAAGCTTGGCAATTTCATATGAAGATCTCCTCCCATTGTAACTGACTCTGTGTAACCCTAGCCCTCTCTGGTGTCTATATAAACCGGAGAGTTTTAGTCCGTAGGACGAACAACAATCATACCATAGGCTAGCTTCTAGGGTTTAGCCTTTCTGATCTCGTGGTAGATCAACTCTTGTACTACCCATATCATCAATATTAATCAAGCAGGAGTAGGGTTTTACCTCCATCGAGAGGGCCTGAACCTGGGTAAAAACATCGTGTCCCTTGTCTCATGTTACCATCCGCCTAGACGCACAGTTCGTGACCCCCTTCCCGAGATCTCCCGGTTTTGACACCGACAGGCACGGAGCACTTTCCAAGAAAGAAAGTCAAATTACCTTATGAATCTATCATGCGGGCTACTTATGAATTTACTTCCAAAGATGGCACTCATTAGATCTATCTTTGCTTTTATGCCTAGCTTGGGGCGTTAAATGATAGCGCTAGTTGGGAGGCAACCCAATTTTCTTTATGTTTTTTGTTTTTGCTTCTGTTTAGTAATAAATCTTGCATCTACCTTCTGTTTATATGTGTTTTTATCTTTTAATTAGTGTTTGTGCCAAGTAGAACCTATAGCTTAACCAATGATGATAGTTGATTTGATTCTGCTGAAAAACAGAAACTTTGCATGCACGAATATAATTTTGTTAAATCACAGGAACATTATTTTGCGTTGATTCTTTTTGCTGCATTCAATAGACAAATGGTCCAGGACTTCCTATTTTGGTACGATTTTTAGAGTTCCAGAAGTTTGCGTTAGGTACAGATTGCTATAGACTGTTCTGTTTTTAACAGATTCTGTTTTTCGTGTGTTGTTTGCTTATTTTGATGCATCTATGGCTAGTAAAATAGTTTATGAACCATAGAGAAGTTGGAATACAGTAGGTTTAACACCAAAATAAATAAAAAATGAGTTCATTGCAGTACCTTATGTGGTGGTTTTGTTTTCTTTCACTAACGGAGCTTATAAGATTTCCTGTTGAGTTTTGTGTTGTGAAGTTTTCAAGTTTTGGGTAAAGCGTTTATGGACTATGGAATAAAGGATGGAAAGAGCCTAAGCTTGGGGATGCCCATGGCACCCCAGGATATTCAAGAATAGCCAAAATCCTAAGCTTGGGGATGCCCCGGGAAGGCATCCCCTCTTTCGTCTTCGTTCATTGGTAACTTTACTTGGAGTTATATTTTTATTCGCCACATGATATGTGTTTTGCTTGGAGCGACGTGTATTATATTAGTCTTTGCTTTCTAGTTTAACACAATCATCCTTTCTGTACACACCTTTTGGGATAAGACTATTTGATTAGAATTTTCTAGAATACTCTATGTGCTTCACTTATATCTTTTAAGCTTGATAGTTTTTGCTCTAGTGCTTCACTTATATCTTTTAGAGCACGGTGGTGATTTATTTTTGTAGAAATTTCTAGCCTCTCATGCTTCACTTATATTATTTTGAGAGTCTTTTATAACAGCATGGTATTTGCTATGGTTATAAAATTGGTCCTAGAATGGTAGGCATCCAAGTTGGGTATAATAAAAACTATCATAGGAAGTGAATTGGATGCTATGATCAATTTGATACTTGATAATTGTTTTGAAAACATGGAGGTAGTGATATTAAAGTCATGATAGTTGGGTGTTTATGAATTTAAAGAATGCTTGTGTTGAAGTTAGCAAGTCCCGTAGCATGCACGTATGGTTAAAGTTGTGTAACAAATTTGAAACATGAAGTGTACCTGGCTTGTGCATCCTTATGAGTGGCGGTCGGGGATGAGTGATTGTCTTTTCCTACCAATCTATCCCCCTAGGAGCATGCGTGTAGTACTTGGTTTTTGATGACTTCTAAATTTTTGCAATAAGTATATGAGTTCTTTTGACTAATGTTGATCCATGGATTATATGCACTTTTACCTTTCCGCATTTGCTAACCTCTTCGGTATCGTGCATTGCCCTTTCTCACCTTGAGAGTTGGTGCAAACTTCGCCGGTGCATCCAAACCCCGTGATACGATACGCTCTATCACACATAAACCTCCCTATACCTTCCTCAAAACAGCCACCATACCTACCTATTATGGCATTTCCATAGCCATTCCGAGATATATTTCCATGCAACTTTCCACCGTTCCGTTCATCATCATCATGACATACTTTACTTTTGTCATATTGCCATTGCATGATCATGTAGTTGACATCGTATTTGTGGCAAAGTCACCATGCATTATTTTTCATACATGTCTGTCACGCCCAATATGCGACCCTAGCCAAAAGGAACTCGAAGGTCCCACCAAGGATAGACCCGCATATTGAAACGCTTTTGCAAGGTGGATATCATTACATCAACATTACATAATAGGTGGGGATACATACATACGGCATACAATGCCACACGAATACAACATCACAATACATAAGAGCAACATCCGACTATGGATGAATCACAAACAGAAACTCTAACGACATCCACCCTGCTAGCCCAGGCTGGCGACCTGGAACCTATCCCTGATCGAAGAAGAAGCAGAAGAAGAACTCAACGCAAGCAAGCATCACTCTCGCGTCATGATCATTGCACAACCAGTACCTGCAACTGTTGTTGTAGTAATGTGTGAGCCACGAGGACTCAGCAATCCCATTACCATGGGTGTCAAGGCTAGCAAAGCTCAATGGGAAAAGGAAGGGGTAAAGTGGTGAGGTTGCAGCAGTGACTAAGCATATCTGGTGGCTAACATACGCAAAAAAGAGCGAGAAGAGAACAAGCGGAACGGTCGTGAACTAGCAATGATCAAGAAGTGATCCTGAACTCCTACTTACGTCAAACATAACCCAGAAACCGTGTTCACTTCCCGGACTCCGCCGAGAAGAGACTATCACGGCTACACACACGGTTGATGCGTTTTAATTTGGATCTGGTGTCAAGTTATCTACAACCGGACATTAACAAATTCCCATCTGCCTATAACCGCAGGCACGGCTTTCGAAAGATTATACCCTGCAAGGGTGTCCCAACTTAGCCCATGACAAGCTCTCGCGATCAACGAAGGAATAGACCTTCTCCCAGGAAGACCCGACCAGACTCGGAATCTCGGTTTACAAGACATTTCGACAATGGTAAAACAAGACTAGCAAGACCGCCCGATGCACCGACAATCCCGATAGGAGCTGCACATATCTCGTTCTCAGGGCAACACCGGATGAGCAGTCCGTACAACTAAAACCAGACCTCAAGTTTCCCCGAGGGGGCGCTGCAAAGGGCTCTAGTTCAGACCAACACTTAGACAAGCACTGGCCCGGGGGGGGGGGGCTAAGATAAAGATGACCCTTGGGTTGGCCGACCCAAGGGAAAGGGTAGGTGGTGGTGAGGCAAATGGTAAAACCAAGGTTGGGCCTTGCTGGAGGAGTTTTATTCAAAGCGAACTGTCAAGGGGGTCCCATAAATCACCCGACGGCGTAAGGAACGCAAAATCCAGGAACATAACACCGGTATGACGGAAACTAGGGCGGCAAGAGTGGAACAAAACACTAGGCAAAAGGCCGAGTCTTCCACCCTTTACCAAGTATATAGATGCATTAATAATATAAGAGATATTGTGATATCCCAACCAAAATCCTGTCCACCATGGAGAAATCTTCAACTTCACCTGCAACTAGAAACGCTATAAGAGGGGCTGAGCAAAAGCGGTAACATAGCCAAGCAATGGTTTGCATAGGAAAGGTGTCAAAGGTTAGAGGTTTATGGCAATTTGGGATGGCTTGAAGAGCAAATGATAGGTAACATAGCATAGCAATAGAACGAAGCAACTAGCATAGCAATGATAGTAGTGAGATCCAGGGTAGCGGTCACCTTGCCTGAAATCACGCAAGGAAGAAGAACGAGTCCATGGAGAAGACGAACGGATGAAGCCGAACCAAGCGTAGACGAACGAATCCTCACGATCGCAACGGAAACAGGAACTATCGAAAAGAAGCACACAACATAGTAAACACACCACACATGAACAAGGCATGATGCACAACCAAGCATGATGCATGACAAAGCTACATGAAGCTACTCATGGCAAGAGATGATGCAAACAAGAGCAACACATCAAGACAAGTTTAAATGAGGCCAGGAACAACATATAACAATTCCGCTAAGTCCTCATATGCATATTTCGAAATTGGTCCAGATCTGAATAAACCTTATGTTCAAGTTGTTAAACATCAAGTTAAGATGCACCAAGAATGATCTACACGAGATTCTATTCAAGTTACATATAAAGTCCATTTAGTTCGGAGCTACGGCCTAGAAGATATGAGCAAAACAAGTTAAACATGGCATTGATGCAAAATGCACCCAAACATCAAGCAAACATCTCAAAACAAGGATGCAACATGATAATATGGAACTATATGCAAAATCAAGCAAGTTTCATATAGAGCACACTCAAAACGGAGCAACGGTTCAACACACACACATGAAACAAGTTTAAAGGACAAGCTGTCCAAAACAGCAACTAGGCATATTGCAAGCATCAAAACAACATACTACAGCACCCCAACATGAGAACAAAAGACATGGGCATGATGTACAGGTAAAGCATTACAAAACATGAACACTGAGCTATCTCCAGAAATCACTAGAACATGCTCAAACACACATGGTAAGATTGCAAGTTATAACAATTTCAGACTTTGCAGAAAATAACATCACGATGCAATGTTCAGAGCTACCAAACAACATGTCACAGGAACTTATCATGGCAAACAAAGGCATGGCATGAATCTACTAATTGCATAGATCAAAAGACCCTTACTGACCATGAGCCAAAAAGGATCAGAAAATATCATGGCACCCATGTAAACATGGCAAGTTATATTACAGATTCAAACATGGCAGAAACAGAATTATGAAGGCATGTAGATGAGCTTGTGCAACTCACTACAGAGAAATACATGGCATGGCAAGGCAACCAACAGTACGAAGGCATATTTGTGAAGCTAAGCATGGCAATAGCAAGGTCATAGGGGGCATGGAACACTAGGAAAACACATGGAAACAACTGAACTTAATGTAAGCAGGCTGACAGCAACATTATGAAGCAACTTTGGAGCAAGATAGGAACAAGCTACAGTAACCTATAAATGCAACCAGGGGCATGGATGGTTAGAGGATGACATGTATATCAAAACATGTTTATAGAACATCTCCAGATTATGCATAGAATGACTAGTAGCAACATGTTTATATAGCATCACGAAATAACAGATTCAGCCTAGCAAAACAGCAACATCATGAACACTACTTAACAAGCTCGATACACTCACCACAAGTCATTGCATGACAAGATAAGCATAGAATAATCAACAAGACATGTTTGTGTAACAAACCAAGTCAAGAACAAGTCCATAGTATGCAAGGATCAACTATAGCAAGCTTCGCCAAATTGAATAACATGTAAACAATCTGCCAGGAAACATTTTGAAGCAAAAGTAGAGCACTCAAGTGACATGCTAGACTACTCCATAATTGCAACAAAGGGCATTAATGGATAGACAATAACCTATTGTTCAAAACACCCTTACTGAAGTATCTCAAAATATGCATGGATCTCTCTGTAGCATCAAGTTTACATGGCATCAAAAGAACAGTAGAACAGGGACTAAAATCAGCAATATCACGAAGCCTTGTTTGCATGCTTGTGCTAGTCACCACATTGATCACAAAAATACATGGTAAGCACCTCTGTAAAGAAGACATAGCATAGATCGAAACACATGAAGACATCAACCTCATAGGATGCACACATCAATCATGATAAAAATGACAAAAGAGCTCGTTCTGATAACAGACAGCAGAAAACATCATGAAGCACTCTTACAACGATGATTCAGGCATCTAGTTGACCTCAAATGAATATGATGCAATGGAATGAAATGATGTACTCGTCGAGGCGAACAATTTGACATATTACACGCACGAAACGGAGGTATGGATGTAGAGATACGGCATGACGAACATGGCATGATAATAACAAAATATACGGGACTTGGTGGAATTCGGGGTCAACCTCGCGAAAAAAAACAATCCGGATCGGGTCGGAGACGTGGATCGGGTCGGGGACGAAGCGGGTCGCGGACCCGTGACCCGGCGGCGGAGAGCTCCGGCGAGGCCACCGGAATCCGGCGAACTCCGGGGCGGCGGAGCCCAGATCCGACGGCACGGGTGGCGGATCCGGTCGGCGGGGTCCTTCCCCGGCCGGGATCTCGCCGGCGGCGAGCGAGGCGAAAGGCGGCGGGGCGAAGGGGCTTGGAGCGGCTCGGGAAGGCGGCGGCCGGCCGGCGGCGCATGGCGGCGGGCGGCGCGGGGCATGCGGCGGGGCGGCGCGGGGCGCCGCGGCGGCGGGCGCCGGCGCCGGCGCGCGGGCGCGAGGTGCAGAGGGGGCAGGGCGCGGAGGGGACCCGGCAGGGGCGCGGCGGTGGCGGCGCGGCCGGGTGGGCCCGATCCGGGTCCGTGGGCCGCGCGGGTGGAGGAGAGAGAGAGGGAGCCGCGGGTGATGACGTGGTGGCAGGGGATTGGTTGAAGGCGACGGCGGAGCTGAGGTGGCGGCGCGTGATTCGCTGGGGTGAGGTGGCTGGCGGCGGTGGACGTGTCCGGCGGCGGGGTGGACATGTCCGGCGGGCGAGAGGGAGGTTTGATCTAGGGTTAGACCGGGATCTCGGGGGAGATGCACATATTTATAGATAGAGGGAGCTAGGAGAGTCCAAATGAGGAGCGGTTTTCGGCCACGCGATCGTGATCGAACGACCGAGAGCATGGATGGGAGTTAGGTGGGTTTTGGGCCACTTTGCAAGGGGTGTTGGGCTGCAAAGAGAAGGGGGGCTTTACGGTTACCCGGTTAACCGTTGGAGTATCAAACGACCTCCAAATGGCACTAAACTTGACAGGCGCTCTACCGGTGCTGTACCAAGGCCACTTGACAAGCCTCGGTCCATTCCGAGAATGTTTAACACCCGCTCACAATGAGAGACGAAAGGGGAACGCCCGAGGGCATAGGAGCGCCGGATTGCAAAACGGACAACGGGGAAAAGGCTCGGATGCATGAGACGAACACGTATGCAAAATGAAATGCACATGATGACATGATAAAATGCAGATGATGACATGGCAAAATGCAACACACAAGCAAATGACATGGCAACGACGGCGAATAACTGGCAGACACCTGGCGCATCGAAATCAGGGCGTTACAACACTCCTCCACTAACAAGAGATCTCGTCCCGAGATCTTAGGACCGAGACGGAAGGGAAAAGGGATGAGGTCAAACAAGAACTGAATAAAAGAAGCAAAGAATCGAGAGCACTCGAGAAGAAGAGAGGAACGATGAGAATGACGAGAATCGAAAGCTCACTGAATCAGATAGACTAAGAAAGCACTCGTTCTAACCGAAGTGGTTAGAATGAGAAAAGAAACGAATAAGACTGAAAGGATTTAGGCAGAACTCCGTTTGAAAATGGAAGGAAAAGAACACGAACTCGAGAAGATGGAACGATACTTGATGAGATGAACAATGCAAAGCCTCCGGAAGAATTAAAAGAATGGAATGAAAAGAATTTAGAAGGAAGGATTGGATGGATTTGAATATCTAAGAAGAACGAAGAAATGCAAAACTCCAATTCAAAAGAATACGAAGAATTAATTACGCTTCGAGATGCGAGAAGAAAAGATACTTGAATTTCACCAACAAAATCTTGATGAACTCTTGAAGAAAAGATTAAATCATGAAGAACCACCATGAAGAACTCCGGTAAACAAAAGGATGATGAGATAGAATAAAGGAAGAAAGAATAAGATGAGCCTTGCGATGATTTAGATGGGGGTTCTGACGAAATGGCTAAAGAAGTTTGAACTCCGGAAAAGAAAAGGTGAAAAACTTGGAATCGAGAAATTATTCAACATGAACAATCTCCGAAGAAAAAGGGGGGATAAGCCGCAAAACTTGAGAAAGTCTTCATGAACCACCGGTAGGATTGAAAGAACGAATGGATTAAAATGGTGATCTAGGAAAAGAATCTTGAACGAACCACCGTAAGAATTCGGAAATGACTGACGAAAGAGGATGAATCACCGGGAAGAAGTGGACGGTCAAATATGCCTAAGGGAATTTAGATGCCAAAGAACGAAGAGATCAAGAGCTGAAATCTGAGGACGAAGAATTCTTCTGGAACGATGGCCTCCGGTGAAAAGTTATGGAAAAACAACTCCTGACATACTCCGGATGGATAAGAAAGAATATCTGACAATTTGAAATGATTCAAGAGGATAACATGAAGCTAGAACCATGAAACTTCAATAGAACGGACAAGATTGAGAAGAAAAACTCTTCTTCGGTCTTCGAAAGACGACGAGAAAAAAACCACCAAAATTACTGGGATACTCCGGAAGAATGAAAAACGAAGAGGTTGAGCCAACAATGAAAAGAATTTGAAAGCTATCTTGGAAAGGCATCTGACTGATGAAATCCATTCTTACGCCACGCTTGAAAAGAATTGAGAATAACTCCGGCGGAATTAGAAGAGTCAGGTAAGATCCTAGGAAAAACCTGTGGGTTAGGGCCCACTAAAGAGAGAACACCATTGAAAAGGATGATGAACAGATAAATGAAGCACCGGAATAATTGAAATATTCGAATGAGGTGACCACCTCGAATTAATTGACACACAGACAAATCTGCTAAGATATCTTGAGCACTCCGGAAGGATAAACTGGCGAGAGGCGAACGAGCAGGGAAAACACTTGATCGAAGGAAAATGATATGATCAACCGAAAACTTGAATTGAATCCATCGGAGAAGAAAAGAGATGAAGAATGTCCACCGAGACGAGAATTCACCGGTTCAAATAATTGACGAAAGACTGAAGAGGCTCCACACGAATGAAAATTGATGGTCGAGAGAGAGTCAGGCTCCGGAAAGAAAAAGGGTGGGAGGGCGGGAAAACAAAGGCAACTTGGAAGGGAAAACCAAAGAATATCTTGAAGAGAAAACACCGGTTGAAAACAGCAAAGGCTTCACACGAGTAGGATGGATACTCGATTACGGACTCCGGTTCCGAGAAGAAGAAGGGGTGGGCGGGTGGGAAAGAAAACAACTGAGGATTGAACTTGGCAAAGATGAAGAGGGTCGAATCAACTTGACGAGAAATGCACCGGATGAAAAGAGCTGAGAACCAACGATCGGAAAGCCAACTACGTGATCCTAAAGAAAAATTTGAAGGGGAAGAGAAGTAATTCAAAACACCTACGTCAAGATTCCTTACCAGAGCGAGAAAGGGGCTGAGGAGTAAAAATAATTCCTACTCTACGATATAACTAGACTCTGAAAACAGTTTTTTTCTAGACTCAACATTGGCCAAACTACACAATCAATCAAGGGGGATCCTAGGGTCGGTCAAGGCTCTGATACCAACTTGTCACGCCCAATATGCGACCCTATCCAAAAGGAACTCGAAGGTCCCATCAAGGATAGACCCGCATATTGAAACGCTTTTGCAAGGTGGATATCATTACATCAACATTACATAATAGGTGGGGATACATACATACGACATACAATGCCACACGAATACAACATCACAATACATCAGAGCAACATCCGACTACGGATGAATCACAAACAGAAACTCTAACGACATCCACCCTGCTAGCCCAGGGTGCCGACCTGGAAACTATCCCTGATCGAAGAAGAAGCAGAAGAAGAACTCAACGCAAGCAAGCATCACTCTCGCATCATGATCATCGCACAACCTGTACCTGCAACTGTTGTTGTAGTAATGTGTGAGCCACGAGGACTCAACAATCCCATTACCATGGGTGTCAAGACTAGCAAAGCTCAATGGGAAAAGGAAGGGGTAAAGTGGTGAGGTTGCAGAAGTGATTAAGCATATCTGGTGGCTAACATACGCAAAAAAGAGCGAGAAGAGAACAAGCGGAACGGTCGTGAACTAGCAATGATCAAGAAGTGATCCTGAACTCCTACTTACGTCAAACATAACCCAGAAACCGTGTTCACTTCCCGGACTCCGCCGAGAAGTGACCATCACGGCTACACACACGGTTGATGCGTTTTAATTCGGATCTGGTGTCAAGTTATCTACAACCGGACATTAACAAATTCCCATCAGCCTATAACTGTAGGCACGGCTTTCGAAAGATTATACCCTGCAGGGGTGTCCCAACTTAGCCCATGACAAGCTCTCACGATCAACGAAGGAATAGACCTTCTCCCAGGAAGGCCCGATCAGACTCGGAATCCCGGTTTACAAGACATTTCGACAATGGTAAAACAAGACCTGCAAGACCGCCCGGTGCACCGACAATCCCGATAGGAGCTGCACATATCTCGTTCTCAGGGCAACACCGGATGAGCAGTCCATACAACTAAAACCAGACCTCATGTTTCCTTGAGGGGGCGCTGCAAACGGCTCTAGTTCGGACCAACACTTAGACAAGCACTGGCCCGGGGGGGCTAAAATAAAGATGACCCTTGGGTTGGCCGACCCAAGGGAAAGGGTAGGTGGTGGTGAGGCAAATGGTAAAACCAAGGTTGGGCCTTGCTGGAGGAGTTTTATTCAAAGCGAACTGTCAAGGGGGTCCCATAAATCACCCGACCGCGTAAGGAACGCAAAATCCAGGAACATAACACCGGTATGACGGAAACTAGGGCGGCAAGAGTGGAACAAAACACTAGGCAAAAGGCCGAGTCTTCCACCCTTTACCAAGTATATAGATGCATTAATAATATAAGAGATATTGTGATATCCCAACCAAAATCCTGTCCACCATGGAGAAATCTTCAACTTCACCTACAACTAGCAACGCTATAAGAGGGGCTGAGCAAAAGCGGTAACATAGCCAAGCAATGGTTTGCATAGGAAAGGTGTCAAAGGTTAGAGGTTTATGGCAATTTGGGATGGCTTGAAGAGCAAATGATAGGTAACGCAGCATAGCGATAGAACGAAGCAACTAGCATAGCAATGATAGTAGTGAGATCCAGGGTAGCGGTCATCTTGCCTGAAATCCCACAAGGAAGAAGAATGAGTCCATGAAGAAGACGAACGGATGAAGCCGAACCAAGCGTAGACGAACGAATCCTCACGATCGCAACGGAAACAGGAACTATCGAAAAGAAGCACACAACATAGTAAACACACCACACATGAACAAGGCATGATGCACAACCAAGCATGATGCATGACAAAGCTACATGAAGCTACTCATGGCAAGAGATGATGCAAACAAGAGAAACACATCAAGACAAGTTTAAATGAGGCCAGGAACAACATATAACAATTCCGGTAAGTCCTCATATGCATATTTTGAAATTGGTCCAGATCTGAATAAACCTTATGTTCAAGTTGTTAAACATCAAGTTAAGATGCACCAAGAATGATCTACAAGAGATTCTATTCAAGTTACATATAAAGTCCATTTAGTTTGGAGCTACGGCCTAGAAGATATGAGCAAAACAAGTTAAACATGGCATTGATGCAAAAGGCACCCAAACATCAAGCAAACATCTCAAAACAAGGATGCAACATGATAATATGGAACTATATGCAAAATCAAGCAAGTTTCATATAGAGCACACTCAAAACGGAGCAACGGTTCAACACACACACATGAAACAAGTTTAAAGGACAAGCTGTCCAAAACAGCAACTGGGCATATTGCAAGCATCAAAACAACATACTACAGCACCCCAACATGAGAACAAAAGACATGGGCATTATGTACAGGTAAAGCATTACAAAAAATGAAGACTGAGCTATCTCCAGAAATCACTAGAACATGCTCAAACACACATGGTAAGATTGCAAGTTATAACAATTTCAGACTTTGCAGAAAATAACATCACGATGCAATGTTCAGAGCTACCAAACAACATGTCACAGGAACTATCATGGCAAACAAAGGCACGGCATGAATCTACTAATTGCATAGATCAAAATACCCTTACTGACCATGAGCCAAAAAGGATCAGAAAATATGATGGCACCCATGGAAACATGGCAAGTTATATTACAGATTCAAACATGGCAGAAACAGAATTATGAAGGCATGTAGATGAGCTTGTGCAACTCACTACAGAGCAATACATGGCATGGCAAGGCAACCAACAGTACGAAGGCATATTTGTGAAGCTAAGCATGGCAATAGCAAGGTCATAGGGGGCATGGAACACTAGGAAAACACATGGAAACAACTGAACTTAATGTAAACAGGCTGACAGCAACATTATGAAGCAACTTTGGAGCAAGATAGGAACAAGCTACAGTAACCTATAAATGCAACCAGGGGCATGGATGGTTAGAGGATGACATGTATATCAAAACATGTTTATAGAACATCTCCAGATTATGCATAGAATGACTAGTAGCAACATGTTTATATAGCATCACGAAATAACAGATTCAGCCTAGCAAAACAGCAACATCATGAACACTACTTAACAAGCTCGATACACTCACCACAAGTCATTGCATGAGAAGATAAGCATAGCATCATAAAGAAGACATGTTTGTGTAACAAACCAAGTCAAGAACAAGTCTATAGTATGCAAGGATCAACTATAGCAAGCTTGGCCAAATTGAATAACATGTAAACAATCTGCCAGGAAACATTTTGAAGCAAAAGTAGAGCACTCAAGTGACATGCTAGACTACTCCATAATTGCAACAAAGGGCATGAATGGATATACAATAACCTATTGTTCAAAACACCCTTACTGAAGTATCTCAAAATATGCATGGATCTCTCTGTAGCATCAAGTTTACATGGCATCAAAATAACAGCAGAACAGAGACTAAAATCAGCAATATCACGAAGACTAGTTTGCATGCTTGTGCTAGTCACCACATTGATCACAAAAATACATGGTAAGCACCTCTGTAAAGAAGACATAGCATAGATCAAAACACATGAAGACATCAACCTCATAGGATGCACACATCAATCATGACAAAAATGACAAAAGAGCTCGTTCTGATAATAGACAGCAGAAAACATCATGAAGCACTCTTATAACGATGATTCAGGCATCTATATGACCTCAAATGAATATTATGCAATGGAATAAAATGATGTACTCGTCGAGACGAACAATTTGACATATTACACGCACGAAACGGAGCTACGAATGCAGAGATACGGCATGACGAACATGGCATGATAATAACAAAATATACGGGACTGTGGAATTCGGGGTCAACCTCGCGGAAAAAAACAATGCGGATCGGGTCGGAGACGTGGATCGGGTCGGGGACGAAGCAGGTCGCGGATCCGTGACCCGGCAGCGGAGAGCTCCAGCGAGGCCGGCGGAATCTGGCGAGCTCCAGGGCGGCGGAGCCTAGATCCAGCGGCACGGGTGGCGGATCCGGTTGGCGGGGTCCTTCCCCGTCCGGGATCTCGCCGGCGGCGAGCGAGGCGAAAGGCGGCGGGGCTGGAGGGGCATGGAGCGGCTCGGGGAGGCGGCGGCCGGCCGGCGGCGGGGCGGCGCGCGGGGCACGGGGTGCGGAGGGGCGCAGGGCGCGGAGGGACCCTGCGGGGGCGCCGGCGGCGGCGGCGTGGGCCGGGCGGGCCCGATCCGGGTCCGCGGGCCGTGCGGGTGGGAGGAGAGAGAGAGGGAGCCACGGGTGATGACGTGGCGGCGGGGGATTGGTTGAAGGTGGCGGCAGAGCTGAGGTGGCGGCGCGTGATTCGCTGGGGTGAGGTGGCTGGCGGCGGTGGACGTGTCCGGCGGCGGGGTGGACATGTCCGGCGGGCGAGAGGGAGGTTTGATCTAGGGTTAGACCGGGATCTCGGGGGAGATGCACATATTTATAGATAGAGGGAGCTCGGAGAGTCCAAATGAGGAGCGGTTTTCGGCCACGCGATCGTGATCGAACGACAGAGAGCATGGAGGGGAGTTAGGTGGGTTTTGGGACACTTTGCAAGGGGTGTTGGGCTGCAAAGTGAAGGGGGGCTTTACGGTTACCCGGTTAACCGTTGGAGTATCAAACGACCTTCAAATTGCACGAAACTTGACAGGCGGTCTACCGGTGCTATACCAAGGCCACTTGACAAGCCTCGGTCCATTCCGAGAACGTTTAACACCCGCTCACAACGAGAGACTAAAGGGGAACGTCGGAGGGCATAGGAGCGCCGGATTGCAAAACGGACAACGGGGAAAAGGCTCGGATGCATGAGACGAACACGTATGCAAAATGAAATGCACATGATGACATGATAAAATGCAGATGATGACATGGCAAAATGCAACACGCAAGCAAATGACATGGCAACGATGGCGAATAACTGGCAGACACCTGGCGCATCGGAATCGGGGCGTTACAATGTCACTCTTGATTCATTGCACCTTCCCGGTACTCCGCCGGAGGCATTCATATAGAGTCATATCTTGTTCTAGTTTCGAGTTGTAATTCTTATGTTGTAATCAATAGATGTGTGATGATCATCATTATTAGAACATTTCCCAAAAGAAAAAAAAGGCCAAAAAAAAGGCCCAAAGAAAAAGAAAAAAAGGAAAAAAAAAGAAAAAAAAAGAAAAAGGAAATAAATAAAAAGGGCAATGTTACTATCTCTTTTCCACACTTGTGCTTCAAAGTAGCACCTTGTTCTTCATGTAGTGAGTCTCATATATTGTGCTTCAAAGTAGCACCATGTTTTTCATATAGTGAGTCTCATAAGTTGTCTTTTTCATACTAGTGGGAATTTTTCATTATAGAACTTGGCTTCTATATTCCTACGATGGGCTTCCTCAAATGCCCTAGGTCTTCGTGAGCAAGCAAGTTGGATGCACACCCACTAGTTTTCTTTTGTTGAGCATTCATTTATAGCTCTAGTGCATCTGTTGCATGGCAATCCCTACTCCTCATGTTGACATAAATTGATGGGCATCTCCATAGCCCGTTGATTATCCTCGTCAATGTGAGACTTTCTCCTTTTTTGTCTTCTCCACACAATCCCCATCATCATATTCTATTCCACCCATAGTGCTATATCCATGGCTCACGCTCATGTATTGCATGAAGGTTGAAAAAGTTTGAGATTATTTAAGTATGAAACAATTGCTTGGCTTGTCATCGGGGGTATAGAAGTTGGGAACATCTTTGTGTGACAAAAATGAAGCATAGCCTAACTATATGATTTTGTAGGGATGAACTTTCTTTTGCCATTTTATTTTGAAAAGACATGATTACTTTGATTAGTATGCTTGAAGTGTTACTATTTCTTTTATCAATATGAACTTTTATTTTGAATCATTTGGATCTGAACATTCATGCCACAATAAATAAAATTACATTATGAATTATGCTAGGTAGCATTCCACATCAAAAATTCTCTTTTTATCATTTACCTACTCGAGGACGAGCAGGAATTAAGCTTGGGGATGCTTGATACGTCTCCAACATATCTATAATTTTTGATTGTTCTATGTTATTATATTACCCCTTTTGGATGTTTATGGACTTTATTTTACACATTTATGTAATTTTTGGGACTAACCTACTAACCGGAGGCCCAACCCATATTGTTTTTTTGCCTATTTCAGTATTTCGAAGAAAAGGAATATCAAATGGAGTCCAAACGGAATGAAACCTTCGGGAGCGTGATTTTTGGAACACACGTGATCCAGAGGACTTGGAGTGCAAGCCAAGAAGCTATCGAGGCTCCCATGACATAGGAGGGCGCCCCCCTATAGGGCGCACTCCCCTGACTCGTGGGCCCCTTGGGCGGCCACTGACGTACTTCTTCCTCCTATATATACCTACGTACCCCGAAAACATCCAAGAGAAGGACGAA
This sequence comes from Triticum aestivum, assembly GCF_018294505.1. NCBI lineage: Eukaryota > Viridiplantae > Streptophyta > Magnoliopsida > Poales > Poaceae > Triticum > Triticum aestivum. The sequence continues at coordinate 189,661,308 of NC_057804.1, forward strand.
ACACAATTTCCACCACCGTAACCTTCTGTATCCGCGAGATCTCATCTTGGAGCCTTCGCTGGCACTCTGCTGGAGGGGGAATCGACCATGGAGGGCTTCTACATCAACATACTTGCCCCTCCGATGAGTTGTGAGTAGTTTACCACAGACCTACGGCTCCATTAGCTAGATGGCTTCTTCTCTCTTTTTGGATCTCAATATAATGCCCCCCCTCTCTTGTGGAGATCTATTATATGTAAACTCTTTTTGCGGTGTGTTTGTCGAGATCCGATGAATTGTGGGTTTATGATCAAGTTTATCTATGAATAATATTTGAATCTTCTCTGAATTCTTTTATCTATGATTGAGTTATCTTTGCAAGTCTCTTCAAATTATCAGTTTGGTTTGGCCTACTAGATTGATCTTTCTTGCCATGGGAGAAGTGCTTAGCTTTGGGTTCAATCTTGCGGTGTCCTTACCCAGTGACCGAAAGGGTTGCAAGGCACGTATTGTATTGTTGCCATCGAGGATAACAAGATGGGGTTTATATCATATTGCTTGAGTTTATCCCTCTACATCATCTCATCTTGCTTAATGCGTTACTCTGTTCTTATGAACTTAATACTCTAGATGCAGCCAGGAGTCGGTCGATGTGTGGAGTAATGGTAGTAGATGCAGGCAGGAGTCGGTCTACTTGTTACGGACATGATGCCTATATACATGATCATGCCTAGATAATCTCATAATTATTCGCTTTTCTATCAATTGCTCGACAGTAATTTGTTCACCCACCGTAATACTTATGCTATCTTGAGAGAAGCCACTAGTGAAACCTATGGCCCCCGGGTCTATCTCTTATCATATTTGCTATCAATCTACTTTTATTTGCATCTTTACTTTTTTGCATCTATATTATAAAATACCAAAAATATATTTATCTTATCATACTATCTTCATTAGATCTCACTTTTGCAAGTGGCCGTGAAGGGATTGATAACCCCTTTATTGCGTTGGTTGCGAGTTCTCAGTTTGTTTGTGTAGGTGCGTGGGACTTTTGAGGAGCCTCCTACTGGATTGATACCGTGATTCTCAAAAACTGAGGGAACTACTTACGCTACAATTGCTGCATCACCCTCTCCTCTTCGAGGAAAACCAACGCAAGCTCAAGACGTAGCATGCTCCTGGCGCAGGCCCGAACTCGTTGAAGATCAAATCTCCGTAGATATCGGCCGTGTAGTTCAAGTTTCCGAACCTGACCTGGCGGCCAGGGGCGTAGCTATCGATCTGATCCAGATGGCCAAGCGAATTGGCCCGCAGTGCGAAGCCACCGAACACGAAGATCTGTCCGGGGAGAAAAGTCTCACCCTGGACCACGTTGTTGTTGATTGAAGGAGCCATCAAGCCTTGCAGTGACGACACGGAGGAACTCTCAATGAAAGCACCAATGTTGGTGTCAAAAGTGGCAGATCTCGGGTAGGGGGTCCCGATTTGTGCGTCTAATGCTAATGGTAACAGGTGGCAAGGGACACGATGTTTTACCCAGGTTCGGGCCTCTCGACGGAGGTAAAACCCTACTTCCTGCTTGATTGATATTGATGATATGGGTATTACAAGAGTTGATCTACCACGAGATCGTAGAGGCTAAACCCTAGAAGCTAGCCTATGATGATTATGATTCTGTCTCTAAGGACTAAACCCTCCAGTTCATATAGACAGTGGAGAGGGCTAGGGTTTACATGGAGCCGGTTACAAAGAAGGAAACATAATATCCGGATTGCCAAGCTTGTCTTCCACGCCAAGGAGAGTCCCATCCGGACACGGGACAAAGTCTTGAGTCTTGTATCTTCACGGTCCAACAGTCCGGCCAAAGTATAGTCCGGCTGTCCGGATACTCCCTAATCCAGAACTCCCTCAGTGGGCACGCCCCCACCCCCCTGGCCAGGGTGTGGGCCCCCTCTGGTGTTTTATTCACTCAATAATTCTTATTAATTCCAAAACTGACTTCCATGGAGTTTCAGGATTTTTGGAGCTGTGCAGAATAGGTTTCCAATATTTGCTCCTTTTCCAGCCAGAATTCCAGCTGCCGGCATTCCCCCTCTTCATGGTAAACCTTGTAAAATAAGAGAGAATAGCCATAATTATTGAGATATAGTGTGTAATAAAAGCCCATAATGCAATAAATATTGATATAATAGCATGATGCAAAATGGACGTATCAACTCCCCCAAGCTTAGACCTCGCTTGTCCTCAAGCGGAAGCCGAAATCGAAAAATATGTCCACATGTTTAGAGATAGAGGTGTCGATAAAAAAATAAAATATGGACATGAGGTCATCATGATCATTCTTATAACAACAACATGTATAGATGTTATCATATGATTTCTTATGCTCAAGTAACAATCAATTCACAATGTCAAGTATGGTTCAGAAACTTCATTGGGAACTAACAAACTATAATCTCAGTCATTGAAGCAATTGCAATTTATCATAACATCAGAAAGAGTCAAGAATAGAGCTTTTCAGCAAGTCCACATACTCAACTATCATATAGTCTTCTACAATTGCTAACACTCACGCAATACTTGTGGTTATGGAGTTTCAAGCGGACACAGAGAAAGATAGGGGCTTATTGTGTTGCCTCCCAACGTATTCACCTTTGGGTGATGTCAACAATAAGAATTCATGCTAACTTACATCCAATTGGATATATATATCAAGATCTTTCAAACACGAGGAGCTTGCCAAAGGATAAAATGAAAAAGGGAGAGGTGAAGATCACCTTGAATCAAGCGTAAAGTAAAAACATAAACTAAAAGATAGGCCCTTCGCAGAGGGAAGCAGAGGTTGTCATGTGCTTTTAGGGTTGGATGCACAAAATCTTAATGCAAAAGAACGTCACTTTATATTGCCACTTGTATATGGACCTTTATTATGCAGTCCATCGCTTTTATTGCTTCCATAACAAGATCGTATAAAGCTTATTTTCTCTGCACTAATAAGTCATACATATTTAGAAAGCAATTTTTATTGCCTGCAACATGACAACTTACTAGAAGGATCTTACTCAATCCATAGGTAGGTATGGTGGACTCTCATGGCAAAACTGGGTTTAAGGATATTTGGAAGCACAAGTAGTATCTCTACTTGGTGCAAGGAATTTGGCTAGCATGAGGGGGAAAGGCAAACTCAACATGTTGGGAAGATCAATGACAATATACTTTAACTGAGATGTGAGAAAACATAAACCATTACGTTGTCTTCCTTGTCCAACGTCCACTCTTTTAGCATGTCATACTTAATGAGTGTGTCAGATTTCGGGTTCCGGCAGACCCTTGAGGTTCGAACACTAGGGTGCGCGCGAAGATCTTTCCCCTACCAGCTCACGTCTCGAAGTCTCACAAGGATCTAGGCTAAAAAGAAGAACACACAAGGGACACGAGATTTATACTGGTTCAGGCCACCATTGTGGTGTAATACCCTACTTTAGTGTGTGGTTTGGTGGATTGCCTCAAGGGCTGATGATGAACAATACAAAGGGAGAACAGCCTCGCGAGGGGCTGTTCTTGGCTGGTGCGATGAACTGCTTGAGTGAGTTCAATCGCTTCTCTCTCTCTCTTTGATCGATTCGTTTCTCGATGCCTCTACTCTGTGGTGGCTAGTCCTATTTATAATGGGAGGCCCTGGGCCTCTTCCCAAATAATGAGCGGGAAGGGCGCCAACAATTGGCTATTTTGAAGGGGAACATCTAGTACTCTTATCCTGACTAAAGTTGGTCTTCGGCTGCCAAAGGCTCTGACGATGACGCCGTCCTGGGCTCCACGATGACCTCCATCCTGCCATTCTGCCGGTCTTGGTCTTGTTGCATCGAAACGGTAACCTTTGCCTGATGCCTTGGCCTGTGCTTGCCCCCTTTGCACCGAAGGGGAAACAAGGACACTGCGCAGGCCAGCGCCCACCTGGCGCCCGCCTGGTCTTGATCGTCATGGCTTGCGTCACGAGCTCCTCGCGAGGTACCCTCGCCTTGATCTCTCCGCCTCCTCGCGAGCCTGCCTGATGAGGCTGCTCCTGAGGAAGCTCCCTGTCGTCCGCCCCATGAGGCTTGGCCCCTCACGAGGGTCTTGAGCTTGAGCTGATGAAGCTGGGCTGCGTTGGGCCCCCACTTGAGCCACACCACAGGCCACAGGCAGGCAAGTCTGGGGACCCCCGTTCCCAGAACGCCGACAGAGTGCTTCACAATCATAAAAGATGTCCAAGATAGTATATTTATATGTGAAAACCTCTCTTTCCTTATTACTTCCTATTAATTGCAACGATGACCAAAACTACATTTGTCAACTCTCAACAACTTTTATGCCTCATACTTTTTATGTGTGAAGTCATTACTATCCATAAGATCAATATGAACTCTTTTATTCTTTTTGTTCTTTCTACTTTCTCAAGATCATGGCAAGATAGAAAAGCCCTTGACTCAACACTAATCTTTATTACAGATAGCTCATGGACTCAATTGCATAAAGAGACCACAAAGCAAAACTCAAAACTAATTGATACTAAAACTTCAATCTACTAGATCAAGATACTACTAAAAGGATCGAACTAAGTAAAATGGTAAAGATAGGAGTGTGATGGTGATACGATACCGGGGCACCTCCCCCAAGCTTGGCAGTTGCCAAGGGGGGTGCCCATACCCATGTGATTATGTCTCCTTCTTCATAGTTGGTGTTGTGATCTTCTTGGCGATGATGCCCCTCAGGATACGATTCTCCTCCTCGAGCTTATTGAATTGTTGTTTGAGGTCCATGATTTATTTGCGGAGCTTGCCCGTAACGGCTAAAGCTCCCTTTATCCAAGGATGCTGCATAGCTTCTGGAGAACAAGTGACGCCCTTTTTCATATTTTCATAAGAAAGAAATTTAACATCGGAAGGGATGACCGAATTTGGGAGGACCGAGCTATGTAGTTCCCCCATCATGAATCCTGCTTGGAAGTTGTCGGCGTTCTGGGAACGGAGGTACACAGACTTGCCTGCCTGCGGCCTGCGGTGTGGCTCAAGGAGTTGCCCAGTACGGCCCACCTTCATCAGCACATGCTCAAGAACCTCGCGAGGGGCCAAGCCTCGCGGGGCGGACGACAGGAGGCTTCCTCAGGCGCGGCCTCGTCAGGCTGGCTGGCGAGGAGGCGGAGAGATCAAGGAGGTGATGCAAGCCATGACGACCAAGGCCAGGCGGGCGCCAGGCGGGCGTCGGCCTGCGTAGAGTCATTGTTTCCTCTTTGGTGCAAAGGGGGCAAGCGCAGGCAAGGGTATTGAGCAAAGGCAACCATTTCGGTGCAACAAGACCAAGACTAGCAGGATGGCAGAACGGAGGTCATCGTGGAGCGCAAGCCGGCGTCATCGTCAGGGTCTTTGGCAGGCGAGGACCAACTTTAGTTAGGATAAGTGTACTAGATGTTCCCCTTCAAAATGGCCAATTGTTGGCACCCTTCCCGCTCAATATTTGGGGAGACGCCCAGGGCCTCCGCCTATAAATAGGACTAGCCACCCACAGGGTAGGGGGATCCGGATCGAAAGAACAAGGATAGAAAGACAGAGAGAGAGAGAGAAGCGACTGAACTCCCCCTAGCAGTTCATTGCACCAGCCAAGAACAGACCCTCGCGAGGCTGTTCTCCCCTTGTACTGTTCCTCGTCAACCCCAGAGGCAATCCACACACCACAAACTGGAGTAGGGTATTAAACCTCAATGGTGGCCTGAACCAGTATAAATCTCGTGTCCCTTGTGTTGTTCTTCGTGTAGTTTAGATCCTGGACAGGCGGTGAGACATGGTTAGGCTGGAGGTGTGATCTCCGCGTGCACCCCAGTGTTCGAACCTTGAGGGTCTGCCAGAACCCGAAATCCGACATTTGGGGTGCCAGGTAGGGGTGCGCCGGAATCCGCCTTCCATCGCCTCGTGTTTCGCCGCCCATCGCATCATAATCATCATGTCCGGTGACCCAACGAGCAATCCCGATCCCTGGGCGGCCTGGCCCACCCGTGCAGAGCCGCTTGCCCAGGCGACCTCAACCCTGTGCCCCAGGTAGCCCGTGTCCTGCAGGGCGCTGCGGGCCGTGGGAGACGCGGCCAGACGGCGCCAGCTCTCACGCCGTGGCAGGTGCGGTCGGCAGCGAGGGCCTCAAGCCACGCCGCGGCCACGGCGCCGTACACTCGGCGGGAGGAGGCAAACTCAAAGGCCGCACTCACTATGGCCCGAGAGCTGTTGCGATGCAGGCTGCTGGAGGGCGGCCGCGACGTGCTTCTGGAGCGGGTGGCGGAGCTCCTGGGCTCCGCCGCCTCGGGGGCTCACCCCTTCGGCGCCCAGCCACCGCTTCAGGCCCAAGGTGGACTGCGTGGAGGCCCCACACGTGCCTGCACAGCTCCGAGCGGATTCCAGGGCCACTCCAAAGCCAACCCGGCCGTCGGTGCCTGGCTGCCGATGTTGCCGCCTTCGCCTCCGACCAGCGAAGGGGGATCCACTACAACCCACGAACCCGGTGGGCCGCCGCACTACCACCCCCAGGTAGGCACCTCGAGCGAGGCTGCGCGGCACACTGGGCACTACAGCGAGGCGTTCGGGGCGGCGGCCCCGAAAGCGTATGTGCCCCACATGGTGGATCAAGGACACACGCAGGAGGAAGACCATGGCTCGTTCCTCAGCCCAGGCTGGGGAGAAGAAACACCCGAGGCTGAGCTCTTTCAGGAGCCCAGGGAAGGCCCCATCGACCGCGCTGGAGGTAGCGACTATCAGGTACCGCTAATCCCTTAGGAACAGGCATACGCTAACCATGGATCGCAGGAGGTACAGGTCGTCGCAGCGGGTGGCTGCCCCAATCCAGCAGCTCCCCACCCCTTAGGAGGAGGGCACCGGGGGCTGCAAGAGAGGGGCCGAGATCCGGCCTCGCCCACGCGGCGCTCGGACCAAGGCGTCCTTAGGAGGTAGGCCCTCTGCCGGGGAGGTGCCCCAGGGCCTACCCCCTGTAGAGGACCCGTGGTCGTCGGGGGAACCGCTGGCGACCGCTCTATCCCATCGGCGGCGTCCTCGGTCTCCGTCCGTCGTTGATGGCAATAGAGTGTGGTGCAAGGCGGGGCCCTTGTCTGGCGATATGAAGCAAGGCCGGTACCTGTGAAGAAGGCCCAGTGCCTGTGAAGCTCGCCGCCCCGTGACACTCTCACGTAATAATGAGTGGGGCTGTACACGCCCCGGAGTCTCCGGAGAGCCACCCTCGGGCCTCGGGGGCTCCCGCCCACGCCCAATCGCAGCACTTAGCTCCGCGCTGGTGAGAAGACGTCGAAGACTAGACTAGGTGCCGGACGCGGCCTTTCTACTTTTTTTGCCTTTGGTTGTCGTTTTCCCCCCATTCAGATTTAAGTTGGATTTGAGCTTGAGACTTGCGTGTGTTCGGGGAAGGGGTGTTTAGTCTCGTTCGAGCAATCTCTCGTGCTCTGGTCACCGCTTTGCGTCCATCCGGCCTCATTCGCCTCCCCTTGTGAGCCCCTCGCGAGCCGGGCCAGGCCCAGCATGCGCGCAGCCCAGACTGCCATCGCCACGCCATCTCAGGAGGTTCTCCTTGCAGGTTCAACAGGCTCATTCAGGAGACACTCAGGACACCACGGCCCTCCGTAGGCTTGCTCAGGGCCCATGCGGGTCGAAGGTAAACAAGCCAGTCGGCTCGCGAGGAAATAGTCGTCAGGCGCAGGCACACAGATGATATCATGTCTATAAATACGCTAACTGCAAGTTTTTACACGAGGGGCTCCCCCTCCCAAAATGCTCTTACAACCTTCTGGGTCGAGCCCGAACTCTCTCTGCGCAGGGTAAAAGCAGGAACAACATGCGGTCAATCGGATAAATCCCCCAATGCATCCTCGGGGGCACCTCCGGAGTTGCCACTGGCGTCGCTGGCCTCGCCATCGCCTTCTACGCCGCCGCCATCAGCACCTAGGCCATTCACCACTCCGCCCTCACCAGCACCTGGGCCATTCACCACTCCGCCCTCATCAGCAGCTACGACCACACCGTCGTCATCAGCGGTGAAGGCCCTAACAAGGGCGTCCATGTTGTCTTCCACCCAACGCGCCAGATTGTCCCGGACTGCCAGGGGTACCGGTGCGATGGCGGCATCAAAGTCGAAGTGGGAGTCCATGTTCTGAAGATGACTGAAGACACGAGAAAAAGCACGCCCAAGTAGGGCACGGCTCCTCTCCTCCACCAACCTGTCGACTCTGCCCGAACGAGTCTCCAGCTGCGTCACCACGTCAGTGAAGAACTGAAGGTTACCAGCATAGTTAACCACACGAGGCTCCCCAATAGCTGCCTCGCAGATGATGCCCAAGGCCGTGTTAGCTCTTTCCCGGAGCTCACGGAGCATGGGGCTGTGCATGTGCTCCAGGGTCTGCCGCTAGCGTATCTCGTCCTCGTTCCGCCGCGCAACGGCCTCAGCCGTGTCCACCTTTGATGGAGAAGAAGCACCTCAGCATAGGAGGAAGCCAGTTCCGCCTGTGCCGCATGAAGGGCGGCCCCGGCAGCGTCCGCACGCCGCGTCTCTTCATCCAGCTTGGCCTTCAGGGCGGCGGTCCTGCCCTCTGCTTCGACCTTGATCAACTCCAGCCTTTCCTCGAACTCGCACTCAAGGTTCGAGCGGGCCGCCGACACCCGGCGATCAACCTCTTCTGAGGCTCAGGCTTCCCTCGTGGCAACATCATCCTCTGCCTGTGCCACCAGGCGCTCCCTCGTCTCCAATCGCTCAAGGTCCAGGGTGCGCTCGGTGGCCTCCAGCGTCAGTGCCTCCTCACGTTTCTGAAGCTCCGCCCGATCGACCGAGCCCCCCTTCATCGACGCAAGGGCCACCTCACGCAACTCCACCTGTTGCTCTAGAGAGCTACTCCAGGCCCGGAACTCCCACGACCGCTCTTCTGCGACCCTGTGCTGCTAGTCAGCCTCCTAAGCCTCCAAGACGGCCCGGGAGCAGGCCTCCCGAGAAGCTGCTAGTGACACCTCGGCCTTCTCATTGTCGAGGTCACGCTGGTGGCGCGCAAGGGCAACGGCCACCTTCAGCTTGCGCCTCTCCTCAGCTAGGCGCAGGCCCTCGGCCTCAAGGCATGCGTCCTCGTCAGCGACCTCTACACCAAGCTGGATCACCGCGTCTGCCGCCCTCCGGAGGAACCCTTGGTGGAGGGCACATCACTCCCGAGCGCGCTCGAGCATGTCTTCCACATCACCTTCCGCCTCGGGCGCGCGAGGAGGGCCACGAACTAGCACTCCCCCTCTAGGCAGGGGGCTGGGGGCTGGCGCCCTCGCAATGGCTGAACGCGCCTCGCCAGAAGCCTGGCCCAGAGCCGGTTCGCCCTCCAAGGAAGAACGCAAGGCCGACCTCAGCCAGTCGCCGTCCACAACCAGTTGAAGAGCCCAGGGCAGGCTGGCTATTACCCGGGAGGGCTCGCGAAGGATGGTCGCGAGGTGCGCAGAATTAGGATGCATCACAGGATGGCCCGCCTCTCCAACCGGCCTCACCACAAGGGCAGTGCTGGAGCTCGGGGCGCTCGGGGAAGGTGGAGAGGGCATGGCCTGGAAGGATGGCTCCTCAGCCATCTCCGTGAACTCGGCGGGAAGGGCCCTGCAGGGCAATGATCAGCTGAAGCAGCAGGGAAGTAAGGAATTGAGAAAGGGAAAGGCTTACTCATTAGTGGCGAAGTACTTCCTGCGCTTCAATAGGCGGCAAGGGTAATCATCACCCAAGGCCTCCCTTCTCTTTCAGAGAGCCTCGAAGTCCACACGGAAGCGACCCAGGAGCTCGGCACAGGGGTCAGCTTGCGACGAGGAAGAAGCGCCAAGGTGACCGGTGTCGAGGACATCATCGTGGCGCATGCCGCCGACGCCACGCCAAGAAGGGTGGTCGGGGCCTCAGGGTCCTCTGCCGTGGGCCGCAGCTCAACACCTTCAGCCGCCGCAGGGCAGGCCTCAGGAGCTGCCGCCTCAGGAGTGCCGCATGGAGTCATCATCCCGGCGGTGGCCCTCTCAGCCCCCGGTGGCCCTTGCCTCCCAGCTCCACCACTCGAGGAAGGGCCGTCGCGGGCAACCGGAAGGGCAACCACCACAACTGGGTTCTCACGAGGTCCCACGAGGCCTGCGGGGCGCAGCCCCCATTCGTCGAAGATGGGCGTCTGCTTCACAAAATCACCCCTGTTTGAGCAAAGGTACAGCAGGGCGCCCCCATGCCGGACGCTGCCAGGGGAAGGGGCCCCAGTTAGGATCATGAGAACCTTCCTCAGCACTTCAGGCGTCAGATCTTCCTCCTGGAGCCTCGTGCGGTCTTCACGCCCCCCAAAGGACCACATCCGGCGGGAATGGCGCTGGAGAGGGGCAATGCGGCATAGGAGGAACTCCTTCACCACCTTGGGTGCCGTCACACCGAGCGCCCTCAAGTTCTTGAAGCGATGGCAAACGAAGAAGAGCCGGGGGCTCGTGAGCATCTCCTGGCCCCAGCCCGAATTGGGGATAGCGGGCATGGTTAGCTCCAAAAGCAGGGGGCTCGGCACCTCGGCATCCATGTACAGCCACCGCTCACGAAACCCGGTCGCAGGCGGAGGAAGGCTTAAATCGATTCCCGAAGCCGCTGTTTCTGGTGCGGCAAGGAAGCTCAAGCACCCCGAGCATTGGGTGGGATCGCTGAGACGCAAAGAGAAGAAGTGGCGCAGCAAGGCAATTGAAGGAGGAATGCCCATCATCGCCTCACTGACAAAAGTGAAAACGGCAAGAAGAGTAATGGATTTGGGACCCAAATGCATCATGTGGATCTGGTAATGAGAAAGCACGGCATTGAAGAAATCGGAAAAGGGGGGAACCAGTCCCGCCCATAGAGCATCGGCAAAGTACCAGACCTCGGTGATTGTTCTGTCAATGGAGAAGTGAGACGCGGGCTAGACCGTCGTCCTCCCGCACTCTTTGAAGATGGTGGAGATGGCAGAACTGACCTTGTCCGAGCCTTCCCGGTTGAGTATGATCGACCGGTCGACAGCAGGAGCCGCCAACGGCGACGGGCGGGGCGAGGGCATAGGCTTTTTCCCTTTCCCTTTCTTCGTCGGAGCCATGGCGGCAGGAAGGGGGAGGATTCGAGATAGGATTGGAAGTGGAGACTGAAGCTCGAGAGAAGGAAGAGCAGGAGGCGCGTGCACGGCGACAAGAGGGGTGACTGTGTGCAACCGCGGGTCCGCCTAGCTGGGCGCAAAATAAGGAAGCGTGGGGGAACAGGGATGCCCATGTCCAATCAACCGCCTCGCGGCGTGCAAGGCCGCAGGCTATTGGGGCCCGCGGCGCTTCGAACTTGCCTCTTCGCTTCTCTGCTAAGCCAAGTCCAAACATGCCTAGGGCCCGGGGGCTTTGTTGGCGTTCTGGGAATGGGGGTACCTAGACTTGCCTGCTTGCGGCCTGCGGCGTGGCTCAAGGAGTGGCCCGGTACGGCCATCTTCATCAGCACATGCTCAAGACCCTCCCGGGAGGCCAAGCCTCGCGGGGCGGACGACATGAGGCTTCCTCAGGCGCGGCCTCGTCAGGCTGGCTCGTGAGGAGGCGGAGAGATCAAGGCGGGGTACCTCACGAGGTGCCCGTGATGCAAGCCATGACGACCAAGGCTAGGCGGGCGCCGGCCTGCGCAGAGTCCTTGTTTCCTCTTTGGTGCAAAGGGGGCAAGTGCAGGCAAGGGTATCAAGCAAAGGCAACCATTTCGGTGCAACAAGACCAAGACTAGTAGGATGGCAGAACGGAGGTCATCGTGGAGCCCAAGACGGCGTCATCGTCAGGGTCTTTGGCAGGCGAGGACCAACTTTATTCAGGATAAGTGTACTAGATGTTCCCCTTCAAAATGACCAATTTTTGGCGCCCTTCCTGCTCGATATTTGGGGAGAGGCCCAGGGCCTCCGCCTATAAATAGGACTAGCCACCCACAGGGTAGGGGGATCCGGATTGAAAGAACAAGGATAGAAAGACAGAGAGAGAGAGAGAGAGAGAGAGAGAGAGAGAGAGAAGCGACTGAACTCCCCCTAGCAGTTCATCGCACCAGCCAAGAACAGACCCTCGCGAGGCTGTTCTCCCCTTGTACTGTTCCTCGTCAGCCCCAGAGGCAATCCACACACCACAAACTGGAGTAGGGTATTACACCACAATGGTGGCCTGAACCAGTATAAATCTCGTGTCCCTTGTGTTGTTCTTTGTGTAGTTTAGATCCTGGCGAGGCGGTGAGACATGGTTAGGCTAGAGGTGTGATCTCCGCGTGCACCCCGGTGTTCGAACCTTGAGGGTCTGCCGGAACCCAAAATCCGACAGAAGCGAGAAGTAACTTCTTGATCTTCCTCCATGGCATCTATCCTTTTCAAGTCGGCCTCCATCTAAACCTCCGTTGATGGTCCAAAGTGTTAAGCATCGCTATTTGCTCCTGGACCTGGTGTCGGGTGAGACACCCGACTCTCCCTGACTGACTCTTGAGAAGACATCTTGCTCTTAATCTGCAACAGGAACAACTGAAACAAAAACAGCGGACATTTGTGTGATACGATGGTCAAAGCCTTTGGGAGATTATATAATGAATTTTTACCGACGAAAATACATAACGTGCAAGAAAACGGAGTCCGGGAGGCACACAAGGTGGCCACGAGATAGGGGGGCGCGCCTAGGAAGGGTGGGCGCGCCCTCCACCCTCGTGGAGGCCTCTTGTCCTTCCCTGACTACTTCTTTCTTTCCAAAATTCTTAAATATTCCAAAACTGATAAAAATTGCCATTAGAATTGTTTTGGAGTCGGTTTACTTACCGTACCACATACCTATTCCTTTTCGGAGTCTGGATCATTCTGGAAAGTTTCCCTTATGTATTCCTCCGGGGTTACGGTCTCAACAATATTAGTTTCAACATTGATAGGATTACCTGAGATATAATGCTTAATTCTTTGACCGTTCACCACCCTCAGACTTGTGCCTTCGAAGTTGTTGATTTTTATGGCACCGGAATGATAGACCTCCTCGATAACGTAAGGACCTTCCCATTTAGAGAGAAGTTTTGCTGCAAAAAGTCTTAAACGATAGTTGAATAATAACACATAATCACCTACGTTAAACTCACGATTTTGTATCCTTTTGTCATGCCAGCGTTTGACTTTTTCTTTGAATAGCTTGGCATTCTCATAGGCTTGGGTTCTCCATTCATCAAGTGAGCTAATATTAAATAGCCTCTTCTCACCGGCAAGTTTGAAGTCATAGTTGAGCTCTTTAATAGCCCAATGTGCTTTATGTTCAAGTTCAAGAGGTAAGTGACATACTTTTCCATAAACCATCTTATACGGAGACATACCCATAGGATTTTTATATACAGTTCTATAGGCCCATAATGCATCATCAAGTTTTTTGGACCAATTCTTTCTAGATCTATTCATAGTCTTTTGCAAAATTAATTTGAGATCTCTATTGCTCAACTCTACTTGACCACTAGACTGCGGGTGATAAGGAGATGCGATTCTATGATTAACATCATACTTAGCAAGCATCTTACGGAAAGCACCATGAATAAAATGTGAACCACCATCAGTCATAAAATATCTAGGGACTCCAAACCTCAGAAAAATAACTTCTTTAAGCATCTTAATAGAGGTGTTATGATCAACACTACTAGTTGGAATAGCTTCTACCCACTTAGTAACGTAATCAACAGCAACTAAAATATGTGTGTAACCATTAGAGGCAGGAAAAGGTCCCATATAATCAAATCCCCAAACGTCAAACGGTTCAATAACAAGAGAATAATTCATAGGCATTTCTTGACGTCTACTAATGTTACCAATTCTTTGACATTCATCACAAGATAAGACAAACTTACGAGCATCTTTGAAGAGAGTAGGCCAATAAAAACCAGATTCCAATACCTTATGTGCAGTTCTATCTCCAGCGTGGTGTCCTCCATATGATTCAGAGTGACACTTGCGTAGGATCTGTTCATGTTCATGCTCAGGTACACAACGTCTAATAACACCATCTACTCCTTCTTTAGAAAGGTGTGGTCATCCCAGAAGTAATGTCTAAAATCATAAAAGAACTTTTTCTTTTGCTGGTATGTGAAACTAGGTGGTATAAATTTAGCAACAATGTAATTAGCATAATCAGCATACCAAGGAGCAGTACGAGAAGCATTAACGATTGCTAATTGTTCATCAGGAAAGCTATCATCAATAGGAAGTGGGTCATCAAGAACATTCTCTAACCTAGACAAGTTGTCTGCAAAGGGGTTCTCGGCTCCCTTTCTATCAATAATATGAAAATCAAATTCTTGGATCAAGAGAACCCATCTAATAAGTCTAGGCTTAGCATCTTTCTTTTCCATAAGATATTTAATAGCAGCATGATCAGTGTGAATAGTAACTTTGGAATCGACAATATAAGGTCTAAACTTATCACATGCAAACACACCTGCTAAAAACTCCTTTTCAGTAGTAGCATAATTTCTCTAGGCAGTATCAAGAGTCTTACTAGCATACTAGATAACATTCAATTTCTTATGAACTCTTTGCCCTAGAACAGCACCTACAGCATAATCACTAGCATCACACATAATTTCAAAGGGTAAATTCCAATCAGGTGGCTGAACAATAGGTGCAGTGATCAAAGCTTTCTTAAGTATTTCAAATGCTTCTACACAATCATCATCAAAGACAAAAGGAATATCTTTTTGCAATAAATTAGTCAGAGGCCTAGAGATTTTAGAAAAGTCCTTAATGAACCTCCTATAAAAATCGGCATGACCAAGGAAACTTCTTATACCTTTTATGTCCTTGGGACATGGCATCTTTTCAATAGCATCAACTTTAGCTTTATCAACTTCAATACCTCTCTCAGAAATCTTATGCCCCAAGACAATGCCTTCATTAACCATAAAGTGGGACTTTTCCCAATTCAAGACGACACTAGTGTCTTCACATCTCTGCAAAACTCAATCAAGGTTGCTCAAGCAATCATCAAAAGAGGATCCATAAACGGAGAAATCATCCATGAATACCTCACAAATCTTTTCACAAAAGTCAGAGAATATAGCCATCATGCATCTTTGAAAGGTAGGAGGTGCATTACATAAACCAAAAGGCATACGTCTATAAGCAAAAGTACCGAAAGGGCAAGTAAAAGTAGTTTTTGATTGATCCCCCGCTGACACGGGTATTTGAGAGAAAGCAGAAATGTGTGTGTTTGGATAATCTTTCTAGCATTTGATCAACAAAAGGTAAAGGGTAATGATCTTTCTTAGTAGCTTTATTTAATTTAAGGAAATCAATTACCATCCTATAACCTGTAATAATTCTTTGCGGGATCAATTCATCTTTGTCATTAGGAACGACAGTAATACCTCCCTTTTTAGGAACACAATGGACAGGGTGATACGTCTCCAACGTATCTATAATTTTTGATTGCTCCATGCTACTTTATCTACTGTTTTAGGGAATATTGGGCTTTATTATCCACTTTTATATTATTTTTGGGACTAACCTATTAACCGGAGGCCCAGCCCAAACTTGTTGTTTTATGCCTATTTCAGTGTTTCGAGGAAAACGAATATCAGACGGAGTCAAAACGGAACGAAATCAACTGGAGAAGTTATTTTTGGAAGGAAAGCAACCAAGGGAACTTGGAGTGCACGTCAGGGGAGATACGGGCTGCCCACGAGGGTGGGGGGCGCGCCCACCCCCCCGGGCACGCCCCCTGCCTCGTGGGGCCCCCGTAGCTCCTCCGACGTACCCCCTGCACCCATATATACTCTTGTATCCTAAAACTTCCAAAACAGAAGATAGATCGGGAGTTCCGCCGCCGCAAGCCTCTGTAGCCACCAAAAACCTCTTGGGAGCCCGTTCCGGCACCCTGCTAGAGGGGGATCCCACCATCGGTGGCCATCTTCATCATCCCGGTGCTATCCATGACGAGGAGGGAGTAGTTCACCCTCGGGGCTGAGGGTATGTACCAGTAGCTATGTGTTTGATCTCTCTCTCTCTCTCTCTCATGTTCTCTCTCATGTTCCCTCGAAGGCACGATCTTGATGTATCCCGAGCTTTGCTATTGTAGTTGGATCTTATGATGTTTCTCCCCCTCTACTCTCTTGTGATGAATTGAGTTTCCCCTTTGAAGTTATCTTATCGGATTGAGTCTTCTATGAGAACATTTGATGTATGTCTTGCCGTGATTATTTATGGTGACAATGGGATATCATGTGCCACTTGATGTATGTTTTGGTGATCAACTTGCGGGTTTCGTGACATTGGGAACCTATGCATAGGGGTTGGCACACGTTCTTGACTCTCTGATAGAAACTTTGGGGCACTCTTTGAAGTACTTTTATGTTGGTTGGATGAATCTGAGATTGTGTGATGCATATCGTATAATCATGCCCACGGATACTTGAGGTGACAATGGAGTATCTAGGTGACATTAGGGTTTTGGTTGATTTGTGTCTTAAGGTGTTATTCTAGTATGAACTCTTTTGTAGATTGACCCGAAAGAATAACTTTGAGGTGGTTTCGTACCCTACCATAATCTCTACGTTTGTTCTCCGCTATTAGCGGCTTCGGAGTGACTCTTTGTTGCATGTTGATGGCTTGTTATATGATCTATATATGTTATTTTTGTTGAGAGAACTTGCACTAGTGAAAGTATGAACCCTAGGCCTTGTTTCCTATCATTGCAATTCCGTTTACACTCACTTTTACCATTAGTTACCTTGCTGTTTTTATATTTTCAGATTACAAAAACCTATATCTACTATCTATTTTGCACTTGTATCACCATCTCTTCGCCGAACTAGTGCACCTATACAATTTACCATTGTATTGGGTGTGTGGGGGACACAAGAGACTTTTTGTTATTTGGTTGCAGGGTTGTTTGAGAGAGACCATCTTCATCCTAAGCCTCCTACGGATTGATAAACCTTAGGTCATCCACTTGAGGGAAATTTGCTACTGTCCTACAATCCTGTGCACTTGCAGGCCCAACAACGTCTACAAGAAGAAGGTTGTGTAGTAGACATCAAGCTCTTTTCTGGCGCCGTTGCCGGGGAGGCTAGGTAAGTGAAGGTATATCTTTAGATCTTGCAATCGAATCTTTTTGTTTCTTGTTTTAGCACTAGTTTAGTTTATAAATAAAACTACAAAAAATGGAATTGAGTTTGTCTCATACGCTTCACCTTTTTAATATCTTTCGTGAGTATGATGGGAAGGAAAATTGTGCTCAAGTACTAGAAGAAGAATTACATATAATTCTTGGCATGAAATATGTGAATGATGAGCATGATTGCAATGTTGTTAGTTTGAATTCCTTGAATATCCATGATGCTAATGATATGCAAAGCCACAAGCTTGGGGAAGCTATGTTTGATGAAGATGATATTTTTTGTCCCCAAAGCTTTGATGAGCAAATTTACTATGATGAAAGCATGCCTCCTATCTATGATGATTATTTTGATGACACATATGCTTTAAGGAATAATGATAACCATGAAAATGTCATCTTGATCCTAATTTTAAATCATATGATAGTTATTTTGTTGAGTTTGCTCCCACTACTATTGATGAGAAGAATTTTGCTTGTAGATCATGAAAAGAATGATTTAGGTCCTGGTTATATTGTTGAATTCATTCATGATGCTACTGAAAATTATTATGAGGGAGGAACATATGCTTGTAGGAGTTGCAATAATGTCAAGTTTCCTCTCTATGTGCTTAAAATCTTGAAGTTATGCTTGTTTTACCTTCCTATGCAAGTTGATTATTGGTCCCATAAGTTGTTTGATCACAAAATCCCTATGCATAGGAAGTGGATTAGACTTAAATGTGCTAGTCATATGCTTCATGATGCTCCCATTATGTTTCAACTCTTATCTTTTATGTGAGCATCATTGTTATCATCATGCCTAGCTAAAAGGCATTAAAGAAAAGCGCTTGTTGGGAGACAACCCAATATTTATCCTTACTGTTTTTGTGTTTCCAAATGATTATGCTACTATAGTAATCATGTTTTATAGCTTTTGCTTCAATAAAGTGCCAAGTAAGACCTTTAGGATGGCTTACGGTGATAGTTGTGTTGATCCTGCTGAAAATCAGAAACTTTTGCACCCAGTAAATTAGTTTTGTTAATTCACAGAAACGTGCTTCTGATCTGATTCTTTTTGCTCTGGATTGATCCACGAATTTCTTAGGACTACCTAATTTGATAGCAATTTTGGGGTTCCATAAGTATACGTTTGATACAGATTACTACAGACTGTTATGTTTTTGACAGATTCTGTTTTCATCGTGTTGTTTGCTTATTTTGATGAATCAATGGCTAGTAAAATAGTTTATAAACCATAGAGAAGTTGGAATACAGTAGATATTACACCAATATGAATTCAGAATGAGTTAATTACAGTACCAATGTGGTGGTTTTGTTTTCTTTCACTAACGGAGCTTACGAGTTTTCTGTTGAGTTTTGTGTTGTGGAGTTTTCAAGTTTTGGGTAAAGATTCGATGGACTATGGAATAAGGAGCGGCAAGAGACTAAGATTGGGGATGCCCAAGGTACCCCAAGGTAATATTCAAGGACAACCAAGAGCCTAAGCTTGGGGATGCCCCGGAAGGCATCCCCTCTTTCGTCTTCGTTCATCGGTAACTTTACTTGGAGCTATATTTTTATTCACCACATGATATGTGTTTTGCTTGGAGAGTCATTTTATTTTGTTAGTTTTTGCTTTCTGCTAATTCGATTAATGTTTTGCATCTTTATTTTCAATAAAAAAGTCAAGGATTGCCTTTGCCATGCTTATTTTGCTAGTAAACATGTTGCTGTTTGAAAACAGAAAGTTTGCCGCTGTTGCAAAACTTCCCTAGAAAAGTCAGAGCATGATATAATGTTGAAACCTTTTGCATAATGAGCTCTGATAAATTTACTACAGTGGGAATTTTAGTTCATAATTTTTGGAGTTAGGTAAGTATGATGACTCTTGCATTCTTTACAGACTGTACTGTTTTGACAGATTGCTGTTATGTTTGCATTGTTTGCATATGTTTGTTTGTTTAATGATTCTATTTGAGGATAGGAGTATTAAATATGCAGAGGCATTTAGTATGCAATGTGGAATAATAATTTTAGTGATTTGTTACAGTAGAAAATGATAAGGTTTTGCATTGGTTTATACTAACCTATCTCACGAGTTCTTGTTGAGTTTGTTGTGAATGAAGATTTTGATAAAAAGAGAAACCATGATATGAGAGGAATTAAGGAGACACAAAAGCTCAAGCTTGGGTATGCCCAAGGCACCCCAAGATAATATTTCAAGAAGTCTCAAGCATCTAAGCTTGGGGATGCCCCGGTAGGCATCCCACCTTTCTTCTTCAACAACTATCGGTTAGTATCGGTTGAGCCTAAGTTTTTGCTTCTTCACATGAGTTGTGATATCCTTGCAATGTAGTTTTCTTTAGATTTGCTTGCTGTTTGAATAAAGCATCAAGATATAAAATTCTTAAACGAGAGGGAGTCATCGCATAGTTGCATAATTATTCGACTACTCATTGATCTTCACTTATATCTTTCGGAGTAGTTTGTTGTTTGCTCTAGTTCTTCACTTATATCTTTTAGAGCATGGTGGTAGTTTTATTTTTAAGAAATAGATGAACTATCATGCTTCGCTTATATTATTTTGAGAGTCGTTAATAGTACAGTGATTTGCTTAATATTAATATACTTGGTATTCAAGATATGTGAAACTTTCTTATGAGTGTGTTGAATACTAAGAAAAGTTTGATGCTTGATAATTGTTTTGAGATATGGAGGTGATAATACCAAAGTCGTGCTAGTTGAGTAATTGTGAATTTGAGAAATGCTTGTGTTGAAGTTTGCAAGTCCCGTAGCATGCACGTATGGTTAAAGTTGTGTAACAAATTTGAAACATGAAGTGTACCTGGCTTGTGCATCCTTATGAGTGGCGGTCGGGGACGAGCGATGGTCTTTTCCTACCAATCTATCCCCCTAGGAGCATGCGCATAGTACTTGATTGTTGATGGATTCTAAATTTTTGCAATAAGTATATGAGTTCTTTTGACTAATGTTGAGTCCATGGATTATACGCACTCTCACCTTTCCGCGTTTGCTAGCCTCTTCGGTACCGTGCATTGCCCTTTCTCACCTTGAGAGTTGGTGCAAACTTCGCCGGTGCATCCAAACCCCGTGATACGATACGCTCTATCACACATAAACCTCCTTATATCTTCCTCAAAACAGCCACCATAACTACCTATCATGGCATTTCCATAGCCATTCCGAGATATATTGCCATGCAACTTCCATCTTCATATTCATGACATACATTACTTTTGTCATATTGCCATTGCATGATCATGTAGTTGACATCGTATTTGTGGCAAAGCCACCATGAATTATGTTTCATACATGTCACTCTTAATTCATTGCACCATCCCGGTACACCACCGGAGGCATTCATATAGAGTCATATCTTGTTCTAAGTTTCGAGTTGTAATCCTTATGTTGTAATCAATAGAAATGTGATGATCATCATTATTAGAGAATTGCCCAAACAAAAAAAAAGAGAAAGGCCAAAAGAAAAAAAAGAAAGGCCCAAAAAAAAGAGAAAGGCCAAAATAAAAGAAAGGCTAAAAAAAGAAAATAAATAAAAAGGGCAACGCTACTATCTCTTTTTCCACACTTGTGCTCCAAAGTAGCACCTTGTTCTTCATCTAGTGAGTCTCATATATTGTGCTTCAAAGTAGCACCTTGTTCTTCATGTAGTGAGTCTCATAAGTTGTCTTTTTATACTAGTGGGAATTTTTCATTATAGAACTTGGCTTGTATATTCCTACGATGGGCTTCCTCAAAAGCCCTAGGTCTTCATGAGCAAGCGAGTTGGATGCATACCCACTAGTTTTCTTTTGTTGAGCATTCATAGCTCTAGTGCATCCGTTGCATGGCAATCCCTACTCCTCATGTTGACATCAATTGATGGGCATCTCCATAGCCCGTTGATTATCCTCATCAATCTGAGACTTTCTCCTTTTTTGTCTTCTCCACACAATCCCCATCATCATATTCTAGTCCACCCATAGTGCTATATCCATGGCTCACGCTCATGTATTGCGTGAAGGTTGAAAAAGTTTGAGATTATTTAAGTATGAAACAATTGCTTGGCTTGTCATCGGGGGTATAGAAGTTGGGAACATCTTTGTGTGACGAAAATGAAGCATAGCCTAACTATATGATTTTGTAGGGATGAACTTTCTTTTGCCATGTTATTTTGAGAAGACATGATTGCTTTGATTAGTATGCTTGAAGTATTATTATTTTTGTGTCAATATGAACTTTTGTCTTGAATCTTTCGGATCTGAATATTCATATCACAAGTAAGAAGAATTACATTGAAATTATGCCAAGTATCACTCCGCATCAAAAATTCTTTTTTTATCATTTACCTATTCGAGGACGAGCAGGAATTAAGCTTGGGGATGCTTGATACGTCTCCAACGTATCTATAATTTTTGATTGCTCCATGCTACCTTATCTACTGTTTTAGGCAATATTGGGCTTTATTATCCACTTTTATACTATTTTTGGGACTAACCTATTAACCGGAGGCCCAGCCCAGATTTGTTGTTTTATGCCTATTTCAGTGTTTCGAGGAAAAGGAATATCCGACGGAGTCAAAACGGAACGAAATCAACTGGAGAAGTTATTTTTGGAAGGAAAGCAACCTAGGGAACTTGGGGTGCATGTCAGCCCACGAGGGTGCCCCCCCCCCGGTGCGCCCCCCTGCCTTGTGGGGCCCCCGTAGCTCCTCTGACGTACCCCCTACACCCATATATACTCTTGTATCCTAAAACTTCCATAACAGAAGATAGATCGGGAGTTCCGCCGCCGCAAGCCTCTGTAGCCACCAAAAACCGCTCGAGAGCCTGTTCCGGCACCCTGCCGGAGGGGGATCTCATCACTGGTGGCCATCTTCATCATCCCGATGTTATCCATGACGAGGAGGGAGTAGTTCACCCTCGGGGCTAAGGGTATGTACCAGTAGCTATGTGTTTGATCTCTGTCTCTCGTGTTCTCTCTCGTGTTCCCTTGAAGGAACAATCTTGATGTATCCTGAGCTTTGCTATTATAGTTGGATCTTATGATGTTTCTCCCCCTCTACTCTCTTGTGATGAATTGAGTTTCCCCTTTGAAGTTATCTTATCGGATTGAGTCTTTTATGAGAACACTTGATGTATGTCTTGCCGTGATTATCTGTGGTGACAATGGGATATCATGTGCCACTTGATGTATGTTTTGGTAATCAACTTGCGGGTTTCGTGACATTGGGAACCTATGCATAGGGGTTGGCACACGTTCTTGACTCTCCGATAGAAACTTTGGGGCACTCTTTGAAGTACTTTTATGTTGGTTGGATGAATCTGAGATTGTGTGATGCATATCGTATAATCATGCCCACGGATACTTGAGGTGACAATGGAGTATCTAGGTGACATTAGGGTTTTGGTTGATTTGTGTCTTAAGGTGTTATTCTAGTACGAACTCTTTTATAGATTGATCCGAAGGAATAACTTTGAGGTGGTTTCGTACCCTACCATAATCTCTATGTTTGTTCTCCGCTATTAGTGGCTTCGGAGTGACTCTTTGTTGCATGTTGAGGGCTTGTTATATGACCTATCTATGTTATTATTGTTTAGAGAACTTGCACTAGTGAAAGTATGAACCCTAGGCCTTGTTTCCTATCATTGCAATACCGTTTACACTCACTTTTATCATTAGTTACCTTGCTGTTTTTATATTTTCAGATTACAAAAACCTATATCTACTATCTATTTTGCACTTGTATCACCATCTCTTCGCCGAACTAGTGCACCTATACAATTTACCATTGTATTGGGTGTGTTGGGGAAACAAGAGACTTTTTGTTATTTGGTTGCAGGGTTCTTTGAGAGAGACCATCTTCACCCTACGCCTCCTATGGATTGATAAACCTTAGGTCATCCACTTGAGGGAAATTTGCTACTGTCCTACAAACCTGTGCACTTGCAGGCCCAACAACGTCTACAAGAAGAAGGTTGTGTAGTAGACATCACAGGGCTTACCCAATCACTATCAGCAATGGGATAAATTATGCATGCCTCAAGGAGCTTTAGTATCTCCTTTCTTACCACTTCTTTCATCTTAGGATTTAATCGTCGTTGAGGATCTCTAACTGGTTTGGCACCTTCCTCCAATTTAATTTTGTGTTGGCATAACGTGGGACTAATGCCCTTGAGATCATCCAGAGTATATCCAATAGCAACACAGTGCTTCTTCAGAGTTTTCAATAATCTTTCTTCTTCTTGCTCTGAAAGGTTAGCACTAATAATAACATGATATATTTTCTTTTCATCAAGATAAGCATACTTAAGATTATCAGGTAATGGTTTGAGTTCAAACACGGGATCACCCTTGGGTGGAGGGGTATCCTCTAGAATTTCAACGGGTAGGTTGTGTTTCAGAATAGGTTCCTGTTGAAGGAACACTTCATCTATTTCCCTTCTTTCATTCATAAACATATCATTTTCATGGTCTAGCAAATATTGTTCTAACGGATCAGTAGGAGGCACAGCAATAGAAGCAAGACCAATAATCTCATCCTTACTAGGTGATTCTCTATCACGAGGTTGTCTACGAAACTTAGCAAAATTAAACTCATGAGACACATCCTCTAAGCCAATTGTAACAGTATCCTTTTCACAATCAATCCTAGCATTAATAGTATTCAAGAAGGGTCTACCAAAAATAATGGGACAAAAGTCATCCTGTGGGGAACAAAGAACAAGAAAATCAGCAGGATATTTAACCTTCCTACAGAAGACTTGAACATCTCTAACAATCCCAATTGGTGAAATAGTATCTCTATTGGCAAGCTCGATAGTAACATCAATACCTTCCAATTCAGCGGGTGCAATATCATGCATAATTTCTTTATATAATTAATAGGGTATTGCACTAGCACTAGCACCCATATCACATAAGCCATGATAACAATGATCTCCTATTTTAACCGAAATAACAGGCATGCGTACAATAGGTCTATGTATCTTAGCATCTGGTCTAACAATATTAGCAGTCTCACCACAGAAATAAATAACATGCCATCTAAATCATCATCCAAGAGATCTTTAACCATAGCAATACTAGGTTCAACTTTGATTTGCTCAGGAGGTGTATAAGTCCTAGTATTACTCTTACGAACAATAGTCGAAGTTTTAGCATGATCCTTTATCCTAACAAGAAAAGGAGGTTTCTCAACATAAGTAGTAGGAACAATAGGATCACTATAAGTGACAGTCTTTTCTTCAACTGTAATAGGTGCAACTACTTTTACTTCAATAGGAGGATTATATTTAAACCACTTCTCCTTAGGGAGATCAACGTGAGTAGCAAAAGATTCACAGAAAGAAGCTACTATCTCAGAGTCAAGTCCATATTTAGCACTAAATCCACGAAAAGCATTGGTATCCATAAAAGAATTAACACAATCAAACTTAGGTGTTATACCTGACTCCTTACCATCGCCGGAACCCCAATCTTCAGAGTTGCGTTTAATTCTTTCCAATAAGTCCCATTTGAATTCAATAGTCTTCAGCATATAAGAACCAGCATAGGAAGTATCGAGCATGTTGCGATCATTGGGAGAAAGCCGAGCATAATTTTTTTGAATAATCATTTCTATGGAGAGCTCATGATTGGGCATGAATATAACATTGACTTAAGCCTCCCCCAAGCTTGAGCGATGCTTTCTCCTTCGCGAGGCCAGGAATTATATATGTAATTATGATCACGATGAACAAGATGCATAGGATAGAACTTCTGGTGAAATTCCAACTTCAGTCGTTTATAATTCCAAGATCCTGTATCATCACATAGCCTATACCATGTCAATGCATCTCCCTTCAAAGATAAAGGGAATACCTTCCTTTTGACAACACCATCGGGAATACCTACAAGCTTAAATAATCCACAAACTTCATCCACAAAGATAAGTTGTAAATCGGGATGCAATGTTCCATCTCCTGCAAAGGGATTAGCTAGCAGTTTCTCTATCATACCCAAAGGAATCTCAAAGTAAATATTTTCAGTAGATTCAATAGGTTGAGGAGCAACTCTTTGCTCTTCTGGTCGGGGTGAAGATACTCTTATACGTCTCCAACGTATCTATAATTTTTTATTGTTCCATGCTATTATATTACCCCTTTTGGATGTTTATGGGCTTTATTTTACACATTTATATCATTTTTGGGACTAACCTACTAACCGGAGGCCCAGTCCATATTGCTGTTTTTTTGCCTATTTCAGTATTTCGAAGAAAAGGAATATCAAACAGAGTCCAAACGGAATGAAACCTTCGGGAGCGTTATTTTTGGAACAAATCTAATCCGGAGAGCCTAGAGTGCAAGTCAAGAAAGCTCCGAGGGCCCCATGAGATAGGAGGGCGCCCCCCTGTAGGGCACGCCCCCTGTCTCGTGGGCCCCTCGGGCGGCCACTGACGTACATCTTCCTCCTATATATACCTACGTACCCCGAAAACATCCAGAAGCACCACGAAACACAATTTCCACCGCCGTAACCTTCTGTATCCGCGAGATCCCATCTTGGAGCCCTTGCCAGCACTCTGCCGGAGGGGGAAGCAACCACGAAGGGCCTCTACATCAACATCCTTGCCCCTCCGATGAGTTGTGAGTAGTTTACCACAGACCTACGGGTCCATAGTTATTAGCTAGATGGCTTCTTCTCTCTTTTTGGATCTCAATACAATGTTCTCCCCCTCTCTTGTGGAGATCTATCTGATGTAAACTCTTTTTGCGGTGTGTTTGTCGAGATCTGATGAATTGTGGGTTTATGATCAAGTTTATCTATGAATAATATTTGAATCTTCTCTGAATTCTTTTATGTACGATTGAGTTATCTTTGCAAGTCTCTTCGAATTATCAATTTGGTTTGGCCTACTAGATTGATCTTTCTTGCCATGGGAGAAGTTCTTAGCTTTGGGTTCAATCTTGGGGTGTTCTTACCCAGTGATAGAAAGGGTTGCAAGACACGTATTGTATTGTTGCCATCGAGGATAACAAGATGGGGTTTATATCATATTGCAGGTGTTTATCCCTCTACATCATGTCATCTTGCTTAATGCGTTGCTCTGTTCTTATGAACTTAATACTCTAGATGCATGCTGGATAGCAGTCGATGTGTGGAGTAATAGTAGTAAATGCAGGCAGGAGTCGGACTACTTGTTATGGACGTGATGCCTATATACATGATCATGCCTAGATAATCTCATAACTATGCGCTTTTCTATCAATTGCTCGACAGTAATTTGTTCAGCCACCGTAATACTTATGCTATCTTGAGAAAAGCCCCTAGTGAAACCAATGGCCCCCGGGTCTATCTATTATCATATTTGCTTTCCATCTACTTTATTTGCATCTTGACTTTTTGCATCTATCTTACAAAATACCAAAAATATATTTATCTTATCATACTATCTTTATTAGATCTCACTTTCGCAAGTGGCCGTGAAGGGATTGACAACCCCTTTATTGTGTTGGTTGCGAGTTCTCAGTTTGTTTGTGTAGGTGCGTGCGACTTTTGAGGAGCCTCCTACTGGATTGATACCTTGGTTCTCAAAACTGAGGGAAATACTTATGCTACACTTTGCTGCATCACCCTCTCCTCTTCAAGGAAAACCAAAGCAAGCTCAAGACGTAGCAAGAAGGATTTCTGGCGCCATTGCCGGGGAGGTCTTCGCTCAAGTCAAGACATACCAAGTACCCATCACAAACCCATTTCCCTCGCATTTACATTATTTTCCATTTGCCTCTCGTTTTCCTCTCCCCCACTTCACCCTTGCCGTTTTATTTTCCCTCTCTTTCCCAATATCCTCTTCTCCTTTTCACTTGCTTTCTTCTGCCTTGCTTTTGTTTACCGCTATGTCTGAAATTGGGGAGATAATCGTTGATATGGACAATAATGATAACACAGAAAATCCCGAGGCTCCGGCCGATGAACCCCCTATCTTGCATACTAAAAAGTTTCGAATCGGTAGTGGTAACATCATTGACAAAGGTGTTATTCAAGATTTCTTTACTTGCTCCGGTGCTTTGTCTTCCATGGGTTGTTCTATTCTTCATAGAACTAGTAGTCTTGCGGATGCTATCGCTATGCTTGTAGTTGAACTTGAAAGACAATTTATGCATATGCGTCCTTGCATACAAAGAATTTTCCTAGAATTCTCTAATATTGAGAATTCTTCTGTTAAGCGCGCTATTACTATCTTTTTGGCTCATGAGTTTAGATTTATCATAAGAGAGGCCAAAGAAATCTTTGCGCACTATAGGGTGGACGCTGGTCGTCCTCCCATAGAGGCGATCCTCTATGATCAAGAGGAAATTAGACGTTTTCAATCTTCGGACTATGTCGCTTTTAATGAAAATCTTAGAAAAAAGGTTCCTACCAATGTCTTGGTTGATTGCATTAACGAGCTTAATAATGATTTTGCCCTTCGAAACAATGAGCTAGGATACTCTCTTGAGTATAGGCTCACAAGATTTTGCCAAAAGAATGCCTTTAGTGATGAAATAGTTGTGCACTACACTACTAGGAAAAGGCCTACTAATGGCGCACTGGTTTTGCCTACTAATGGCGCATTACCAGTGCGCCATTAGTATCACGCCACTAGAATTTTTTACTAATAGCGCACCACTGGTGCGCCATTAGAATCTGGTATTCTAATGGCGCACCACGTAGTGCGCCATTAGTATTGCCCACAGTGCTCCACTATTATCTGCTATACTTATAGTGCACCACATGGTAGTGCGCCATTAGTAACAATTTTTTTAATTTTTTTTTGTTTTTTCTTAATCTCAGGTCACTATTTCACATATGAGATATTCAACACATATATATACAACAAGCATCCATATAACAATCATATCCAACACACAAGTTTCATCATATATACATACATAGCCAACACATAGTTCCGTCGTTACATATTACAAAAGTTTCACATTGTTCATCCAACACCGTTATCCATCAATTCACAAAAGTTTCACACTGGTACAAAATAAAAACACAAATGGAAAAGAATCACTCCATCCATGCAAGCTTCCGTCAATTAAATCAAATCTGCAAAATGATAAACAAGAAGTTAGAAGAAGAAAAAGAAGAAGACTAGAAGAATACTAGAAGAAGAAGAACACTAGAAGAAGAATAAGAAGAGTTTTGGAAAAGAAGAAGAATAAGAAGAAGACTATAAGCTTATTATGTAAACTTGATCATTTTGTGCTAATATAAGTTATTTTGGAGCTAACCTATAGGAAACTAAGCATATAAGCTCTAAGTTAGTATATTAGAGCCAACTTAGGTAAAATGAAGCTAAGCTATGTCATTTTGGAAAAGAAGAAGAATAAGAAAAAGACTATAAGCTTATTATGTAAACTTGATCATTTTGTGCTAACATAAGTTATTTTGGAGCTAACCTATAGGAAACTAAGCATATAAGCTCTTAGTTAGCATATTAGAGCCAACTTAGGTAAAATGAAGCTAACCTATGTCATTTTGGAAAAGAAGAAGAATAAGAAAAAGACTATTAGTTTATTATGTAAACTTGATCATTTTGTGCTAACATAAGTTATTTTGGAGCTAACCTATAGGAAACTAAGCATATAAGCTCTAAGTTAGTATATTAGAGCCAACTTAGGTAAAAATGAAGCTAACCTATAGGAAACTAAGCATATTAGAGATAACATAGGTAACTAGGTATATATATATATCATTTTGGATAGCTAACCTATAGGAGATCTGACATACCTGACAAAGTTCAGTTCTCATGCATTGCTCTTCTCCTTCTTCTCCTTCCTCTCCCTGATGCGCCTAGAGCGGCGAGGCGGTGGAGGAAGTGGAGGCAGTGGGATGTAGTCTTCTACCACAATTGGCGTGGTCATGTCGCCCAGCTGTGGGATCGCCGGCGCCACCACCGGTGCGTGGTCATTGTCAGGCACCACCACCATCGCGAGGCCACCTTCAGGCACGACCATCGCTAGGTCATCCTCAGCCACCTCCATCTCTTGCCCATGGTCAGCCACCACCAGCGCTAGGTCATCCTCAGCCTGATGCCCATCGTCATCCTGCAGCTCCTCATCCTCACTCTGCTCCTCTTCTCCCGCACTCCAGTACGGATCATCCTTCTTGTTGTCTATGTTGCTGCCAGAATCGCTGCTGCTTTTGCTACAGCCAGAATCGCTGCTGCTTTCGCTACAGCCATAGTCGCTGCTGCTTTGGCTGTAGCCAGTGTCGCTGCTGCTGCTCCCATTACCTGTCCAAAATGCAACAATGACCGTTAACAATCGATGTGAGACAAAGCCAAATGTAGAGGAATAAGAAGAGGCAGAACATACCGGCATCATCATCGGCAGCGTAGCGCATGCGACATATAGTCTTGTTGAACACCTTCACGATGAGCATGTTGGCGTCGTCGTCGTACCTGAAGAGAAGGAAGTACCCTAGCTGCAGGTCGTAGGCACGGTAGAACTTCTCCCACCCATGAGACAAGTACATGTGGCCCTTCTTGATCACCAACTGCACATCCCACTACCTGCGAAACCCGCTGCCGGCCTGTCGCAGCTTCACATTATTTGGCGGATCTTCACCCATCAGCATGTTCATAAAACTGTCAGGCAGCCTATGCAGTTTGGGACAATGAGTGATGTAGCAAACAACAGATATCATAATGAGATGGGTGAAGGGGAGATCTCTCGTTTTATATACCTGCATCATGGATGATACTGAAGCCTCAAGTATGATAGTGAAGAACTCGGAAGCATCCAACTCATACTGCGGTGTCGCAGATCAGCGGTGGCTGCTTCCCGCCATCTCTGATAAGTAGCAGAAGAGACCAATTAGTACCCATGCATGATAACAGGCATTAGTCGCAAGTACCCCATATGTCCTATTTTTAGCAAAGTAATGCTAAAATTCACGGAAAATTTCAGCATTACCTTTGCTGAAAATAGGACATATGGAGTACCC
The DNA here is from genome assembly GCF_018294505.1 of Triticum aestivum. Lineage (NCBI taxonomy): Eukaryota > Viridiplantae > Streptophyta > Magnoliopsida > Poales > Poaceae > Triticum > Triticum aestivum. Next base: position 189,691,421 of record NC_057804.1, read on the forward strand.
GAATTTGCCGGAACGGAAGTTAATCGACATTCCGGCAAACTCAAGGGCCTCTCGGGGTACCTACAACATCATCACAAGTACCACTTGATCTGCACTTCTCTATATTATATGATGTACTGAAGAACTTGAGCAAAAAAAGATAAATAGGAACATATTTCTCACCTTGAAGGTGTTGTTGCTGCTGCACTGTCTGAACTTCAATTCCTTTACCTCCTCAGAAACCTGAAATATGCAGATGTTAGAAAGGTTAATGAACCAACAGATGCCCTAATGGAAGTAATAACAACAGGACAACAAACAACCAACAAATTATCTTGCCCTCTACCTGCAAAATTAAGAACAGTTCAGTCAGTTTCAGAGGAAATGTGCATCTTGGAATAAGATAATAGCTGATTTTGTCATGATCCATGCTTTGCCCCTTGTAGCATGTTTTAAGATAAGAAAAGAAAGCAGTATACCCCCTAAAGAGCTAGTATTGGGCCCCAAATAGGTTCAGTCTCAGCGAGCTCAAAAGTTGTTGGAAAGAAAATTGTTGTGCACTCAAAAGAAGAAGGTTGTGCACTCAAAAGTTGTTGGAAAGAAAATACCCCGTATTTTAGTGCATTATATATATAGTACACAAAAGTAGGAAAAGTTTCTGTGAAAATATAAATGCAAGGAAAAAACAAGCAGCCAAAACAGCAATTAGCAAAAGTGATAGTGGTATTGAATTTAAGTGTGTGGTAATTCCTAGAAAATAGACGGTCAAACTCAAGCTAGCAATGTTGCTGCCGAGCATGTGGGCTAGCTGCTGATGTACTAGGGTTAATTTGGTCATCCTACGTCACAGCTCAAAGTTGTGGGCCCTGGAGCTGATATTTTAGCAATGGTGGCTTCAGTGTGTGGTGCAGTGGCAGCCACTCCTCTTTCCCCCTTCAAATAATGATGGTCTTATTCTTATCTTCACCCTGTTTTTTACACACTATATATTACTGCTTTCCACCACTCTTTTTATCACCAGTTAATGCCTTTGCCATGCACAATGCCAATAGCTTTGCACTATATTATCACAGTGTTTTCATCTTCTTCCAAAACCACACTATGGCACTGAAAATTAAGCTAGACAGGCTCCATGTCCGCATCATCTTAGCTTCACAACAAACAAGTAGTACAAACAGAAAGACTAAATAGAAAGACTGAATGAAAATGCATCATAATCTTACCTGGCTGTTTACTGCTGCGCTGCAGGGGCGGAGGAAGGGGCGCCGCCGGTGGAGAGGGCGAGGCCGAGGACGACGTGGGGCTTGAGCGCCTGCGGCCTGGTGAGGCCGACGAGGTGGTCATCCCCGACGCCGGCGGAGCTAGGGTTTGGGGAGATGGCGGGAAGCGCTGAGGGGACGGGGCGGTTGAGAGGGGGTAGGGGGGAGGTCACGGGAGAAGAGAGGAGGAGGCGGGCGGGGCCGCAGCTTCGGGGCTCGGCTCGGGGACGGCGAAGGAGGCGAGGGAAGCGGCGAGGGGGGCGGCGAACACGGGGGGGCAGCGGGTGAGATCGATGAGGCAGGGGAGAGATTAGAGAGATTGGGGATTTAATTAGTGTACGACTATTCTAATGGCGCACCACCATCTCGTGCGCCATAAGTACGACTATTCTAATGGCGCACCAGCGCTCGGTGCGCCATTAGAATTTTGTTTTAATCTAGCCCACTAGCCCTATCTACAACCTAACCCTATCTACAACAGAACCCACCCACTAGCCCGACTGGTCAGCACGCAGCACACACACCAGGAGGTCCTGGGTTCGATTCCCAGGCTCCCCAATATTTTTTCATGCATTTTAAATGCTGTTTTTATATTTATTTGTGTTTAAATATGTTCAAACTTGTTTAAATCATAACAGTAATATTTTTTTTATAAAAATAGTAATAATTTTTAAAAAATATGTTCAAATTTG